>NW_028288756.1:5177188-5329458 GCF_059628265.1 Tinamus guttatus | reverse complement strand
TTAAACAACTTTGTACCACTGCATAAGTTTTCTTGATAGTAATGTTATTTACTATCTTAAGGCAAAATTAAGCTTAAGAATTGAAAATGCAAATATTCTATGCCAAAATTAAAAGCTCAGTACTCCAAAGCTAAAGATAAATTTGTTTTCATCATGTTACCAGATACCAATCCCAAACATATATTATGGTGAAAAAACGTATTATGTAAATATAATTTGGCAAAAGTTCAAATACGACAACAGCTATATATTTACATTATTGAGAAAAGAACTGATGAAGTGGCAAGGCAAAGGGACATAGTTGTCTATATTAAACTACCGAAAATCTACGTTGCTAATTGTTTTGCACTGTACGAGGGTTCATTAGATCCATCAACCTCATTAGGAAAAAGTTAAAGAGTCTCAAGATCAAATAAACTACTGTTGAGGTGAAACATGAATGATAAAAGGCAATAGCTGACACAAAGATTTATCTCTATCGGGATAATATGTCATTTATGTAAACTTCTATGTGATCTAACTATGATGAAACATTTCATAAACTTTTGAAATGTGAAAAACAAGAGTGTTCATCATCAGAGACATTATAGAAAACAGAATGTAATGTTCAAGTGATAACCAATTCTTGTGCCCTAAGATTTGGATAACAGGAAACAGGAGAATTTATTTCACTTATTCAACAGAAATGTACTGAAATTGTTAACAATAGGGTGAGAAACAGCATTAAAACTAACTATGGGTGAAGTTCACCGTGAACTGTTCAAAATAGAATTGGAACTTAAAAGGCTGCATGGACCAACCCATGTCACATAACACAGGTCCACACACGCAATAGGCACACATACATATAAAAAGAGAGTGCCTGCATTTTGGCTATGTGACATATGTACTAGAATGTCACATATGTCACATTCTTAATCAGAGATTAAGAACATGCAAGAAAATAAGCTACTGGAGCGGCTGACTCATAGCCCACTTCATGCTCCTTCCTAAGCAAAGAGACCCAGAGAAAAAAACAGGGACAATTAGGAATATTTTTGATTCCAATTATTTTTTTCTTTTGTACTGTAAAAGCACTTAGCAGAAAATGAAAAAAAAAGAAAAGGAAACAAAAACAAAGACACTTATTTCAAAGAAAGGTTAAAGTGCAGGGTCTAGCAATTGCTCTACCTTTATACGATATATATGATATATAAACCATGATATAATAATATCATGGCTTGATTTTTTTTGTTTTGGGTGGCTTTTTATTCCTCAGAAAAAAATGAGGTAGAAAAAAAATCTACTTGGGGTAGGAAGGAATTAAATAGAAAGAAATTAGACAATTTTCACAATCTCTTAAAAATCTCACATCCTTACCTTATTAAAATATCATCATGGACTGATTTTTATGGTCCTTATGAATTTTATTTAAAAAAAAATAATTGATTAGTGCTCAGAACAGCTGTCTTGCAAGAAATGAAGTGAGCCTTTAGTTTTTTTTTGGTCTAATTCAAGATAAAAGCATCAGTGATGCTTCTAGTGAGCATAAAATTCTAACTAGTAAATAATGAAACGATGCACCTCTGATTTGACATCAGGCCTGTCATTTGCAAGGATTACTATTCGGTCTCTTTTTCACAATTTTTTTAGATAGTTCAGTGTAAATCAAGGACTCTTGCCTGGTAGAGAAGTGAGAAGCAAGGAAGGATTTTTACTGTATACAAAATAAGTAAATAAATAAAAAAGCAGCTATTCCCCTACACCCTCCCACACTACCAGTCCTTGCCATTTTATATTGACAGTGGGAAGATATAAGAGATCTCATAATAAAGAGATATTCCTCAAGAAGATACAGTCTTATCAGCTAAGGCTCACATTTTACTTTTGTCTTCCATTCAAGTAAAGCGAAGCCTGTGGCCTAGCTCGCATGGTAGTTATATATATATAGGGAATTGTTGCATTTTCTGCCTGAATACTTTCAGATGCAATCTATCGATCTAAAACGTATTTCTTGAAAGCACCATGTGGGAGAGTGCGAAATCTCATTTCATCTACCCTCATCCCTTAGGACTACTTGCTTGATGGCTGTATCTGCCTCTAGGATTGCAAGTAGTTCACTAAATTCTGGGAAGGCTTCTACTTTTAAACTTTCCTTAATGTTACAGAGAGAATTGAAATTTTCCCAGCAAACATCCTAATGATCTCAAGAATGATCTCAAAATCCTGTGTTATAGAAATACTGAGAATTTTGTTGACCATCTATGAAAAAAGTAATAGGCACAGAATCACAAACATTGCAACAATCTTTAAATCTTTAATCCTGAAATGTGTGTACCATGAGAAAAAGAAAACAAAACTATATAAAAAGAAAGTAAAATCCTTCCTTGAAGATGCTACTGGTTGGGTGGAGACTAGCTCCAGGGCAGCCTCCAATTACAACCTCTCCTAAATTTAAAATTCATAAATACAATGGCAAACTGCAGCATCTTTGCAGCATTTATAAAGCAGCTCTCTAATCCTTTCAGTGAGGCAGATTCATGTAGATTTTAGAGGGTGCTACACAGGTTGAAACTTTTTAAAATAAAGAAATGATTAAGAACAATCCCCTAGTCTCAGTCACGGCACATTATCTTCCTCAGCCATAAAAATGTCCAGGCTGGGTTTCTGCTGGAGTCCATTTTATGAATACAGTTATAAAGACATGAGCTTACCTTGCTGATGATCTCTAATTAGAGACCATCTCTAATCTTACAGATCCGAAAAAGCTTACCGTACCGGGCAATACCGACATCATGTAGGGGACACCAGGAACTCTCACTGCCAGGCTCTGTGCTCCCCGTTCACACAAGCGTCAGCCTTATTCCGCAAACCGGAATATCGAAGACAAGGAGAAAGTCTGACACGCAGCTGATAAATGTCAAATTTCCCAGATCACATTCCTGGGTTTGTGATGGTAGTTTCTCTTTCCCTTCCTACTCAGATAAGAATTGAATTACAGAGGCCACTAGCAGCGCTAGGTTTATTTCTACCTTATTTTCAAAAGAGCTCAAAATTCTTTCTTTTTTTTAATGTAGATCATCAACTGATACGGTGCTTGTTCATGAAAGTTTCTGTTCGTATTTATAGAAAGTATCTCAACTGTGGTCTACTCATTTGCACCAGGTGATGTTTCCTGAAAAATAATGTCTTTACATACTAACTTTGGAAAAGTATCAGCTCTGGACTAGATCAGCTGCTCAGTATAGCTTACAATAAAACAAAATGTTTTCAGCCTCTTTTATTCAGACTGGAACAGAAAACGTATGCATTATTCAAAAATAACAAGACTGATGAGAAGCAAGATGCATGCATATTTATTGATTTCATGTGGACTACGCACAAATTATATTTTGAGAGTAGCTACATTTTTAAATTACAGGACTTGTGATTATGCATTATAAAAATGAGTGTTCAGATGCACCTGCTGAAGGATGCAATATCCCCAGTCGATTCTTTATGTCTACCTTCCTTTTCAGATGTCTACTACCACCGCTGTTTTCCCTTCCTCCGGTCCAAACTAAATGCAATTCCTAAGCATAAGAAGGGTCAAAAAATGTGCCATTTGATAAATATATAACTACTGTTCTCCATCCATAAGCGGGCATCTTAGCATTACCAAACAAGGCGGCAGCACAGCTCCTGGAAAAGTACCTCAACATTGCTCCCCGTTGGCTTCACTGCCATTACAGTGTTTTACTGCTGCCCCTTAGCTGCACTTATGAAATTACCATGCTCAGTAACACCAGTATCCACAGCGGCATGTGATATGGAAGATCAAACTGGAAATTGAAGTACAGATAGAGCAGAGCTGAGTAAGAAGAGGGCATCTCTACCGAGATCACTTTGATGTTTTATTCTACATCTCCATTCAGTCCGTCCCAATAAGCCTTCCTTGTAGAACCACAGGCAGCAATAGTAAACCATTGTCTAGAGAAAGGCTGGCCATTAACACAATTAAAGGCAATGACATTACTGCTTAAATCCACAACATTAAAGACTGATCTGTTAAGCATTGCTAACATGTGGAGTATTCCTCAGGGGTAGGGTCTTTAAAAAGAGGCTAGCGCATTAATCTTCTGAGTCAGTGCTCTGGCACTCATCCCAGCTGAGCTAAAAATTACAGTAATGTATTAGTAGCTTAAGGGTGAAATCATACTCATTCCCTCTCCCTAAAGTTAAAAACATTTTATCATGAATGCAATTCTCCATATTTTGTTTGTATAGGTTATTAGCTCTCCCCATTTATAAAGGAGGAGCCTATAATTAAAGCTTCATGTATCACCTGTGAGAAGTCAGAAGAAACAGAGAAAAATATCTCTCCATGGAAGTAATCCTATTTTAGAGAGACTTTTTACAGCTACTTAAAATGGAACTTTACTTTCACACCTAAATCATTACCTTTTGTAATAGGTATAGTATTTCAGACCTCCAGGAAATAGAAAACAAAAGACTCATTATCATCCCCAGTACCTCTGAAAAGATGTAAATATCTAGAAGTATTGTAAGGCAAATTTAATAAGCTTGAATATTAGAAATATGAGCAGCCCTGTGAACTTCCGTCTGCTCTTCAAACCCCTGTTTCTGCAAACAGACCACAAAATCTCCCAGGAGATGACAGCAAAACTTGCACTGGGATATAGAAGAAGTGAGAGGGTGGCACATCACCTACCAGTCACCGTGATAGTTTGCACAGGCCTTTACTCAGCAGCAATACTGCTATTCTGATGTTAACCTTCTTATGCATTTGCACTATTTTGCCACCTGTTTGCATGCTTCTACTTAGCCTGCACCCTTCTATGCAGTTCACATACTAGTGGATAACAAGGCCCAAACAACAAGGTGTGCGTTGTACCAATGGCCTCAGCAAGTTTGCTGATGATACCAAACTGGGAGGAGTAGCCGATACCCCAGAGGGCTGTGCTGCCATCCAGAGGGACCTGGACAGACTGGACAACTGGGCGGTGAAAAACCTCATGCAGTTCAACAAGGCCAAGTGCAAGGTCCTGCACCTGGGGAGGAATAACCCCAGACACCAGTACAGGCTGGGGACCGAGCTTGTGGAGAGCAGCTCTGCGGAGAAAGACCTGGGTGTCATGGTGGACGACAAGTTGACCATGAGGCAGCAGTGTGCCCTCGTGGCCAAAAAGGCCAATGGGATCCTGGGCTGCATTAAGAAGAGCGTCTCCAGCAGGTCGAGGGAGGTGATCCTGCCCCTCTACTCAGCCCTGGTGAGGCCGCATCTGGAGTACTGTGTCCAGTTCTGGGCTCCACAGTACAAGAGGGATGTGGAGCTGCTGGAGAGAGTCCAGCGCAGGGCCACAAGGATGATCAGGGGCCTGGAACATCTGCCCTATGAGGAGAGGCTGAGGGAGCTGGGCCTGTTCAGCCTGGAGAAGAGAAGGCTGAGAGGGGATCTAATCAGTGTATATAAATACCTCAAGGGAGGGAGTGCAGAGGACGGTCATGGTATCTTTTCAGTGGTGGCCACTGATAGGACTAGAGGAAATGGCCGGAAACTGAAACATCAAAAATTCCATAGGAACTTAAGGAAAAATTTCTTAACAGTGAGGGTGACAGAGCACTGGAACAGGCTGCCCAGAGAGGTTGTGGAGTCTCCTTCTCTGGAGATCTTCAAAACCCGCTTGGATGCAGTCCTGTGCCACGTGCTTTAGGTGTCCCTGCGTGTGCAGGGGGGTTGGACTAGATGATCTCTAGAGGTCCCTTCCAACCCTAAGCATTCTATGATTCTATGATTCTATGATAATACCTTCTAGTTTTACCCCCCCAAAAAAAACCATAAAAACTGAAGGAAACAGGTGATAGATTGTGAGAGTGATATGGGCAGGTAATCTGATGGACTCTCCCCTTCTTTGAATAACCGTGATCAGCACAGTAACAGTTCCTAAATAATTTGAACACAAAAGATGCTCAAAGAACATTTAAAGAACATTAACATATTTATACTGCCAACGGCTGCAAGCTGGCAGATGACACTCTTAAAGAGAGCGTTTATGACAGTATTTTCAGGAGAAGGATAGGTATAGGTTTCTCCTCCTTCAGGAATGGAGGAGCGTACTTAACAGTAGAAGAAAGAAACAAGACTCTCAAATTTTGAGCTCAAATTTCCTGATGGATTCTCTAGACAGTAAAGTGTCTAGTCTCTGACAAAGATAGATGCTAGAGGGAGAATTTCCATTACAATACTTCAGAAATTCTCAAAGGAAAGTAAACATATGAAAACCTGAACATGACATACAGTTCTTACAATTTAAAGATAAAAAGTAAACATCCATGCACAAGGGAAATAAATTTATTTTAGATTTAATGGAATCGCACACAAGGCTGCTAACATGTGCTAACATGTACCATTCATAAAAAAAGAATTCAACTTCTAGAATGATCCTCCCATGAGAGTTTTGCTTGATGCCAAGTAGAAACCAGTAAAATATAATTAATTTGGAATCTTTACAAGTAGCTGTAAATAAATGCTCTGCAATTCAAGTGCAATTGAGATCTGAAGATTCTCTATAGATTCCTGCTGTTCAACTTAAACAGAATTTGTCATTAGCAAAATTTTATGAACCATCCAACTACCCTCACTGATTTTACAAGATTTAGTTACTAAGAGCCATTTCAGAGCCCTTATGTAAAAAACGTGATAGTGGAGGTTAAGTTTACTTTCAAACACTCTACGAAGCTGAGTATCAGCTGTGGTGTCTTGGCTGTGGCGTTAGGAGGACATTGTGGAGCATTCCTAGCACCAGGGTGCAGGCAGGCAGTTTATGTGAGATGCTTACGCAGCTCTGTAACTTCATGGAAATGATATTGGAGCCTCAGCATGAAGCACTCTAACACGAACAAACCTGCATACCAGCAATGGACCATTAACCTCAATAAACAAGCTTACTTTAAACAGATGTTACTAAGAAAGCTATTTCAACTAGAAAAAGATATTTATATAAAACATGATGATATTTATATGGGTAAATTGCACAACTTGATTTCTGAACTGTTTTTACTAACAAATATGAACTCCTCTGTACAGCAGAGACTTTGGGTCTGGAAATGCCTTTGTATTTTACATACTTACGTATTACTTTACAGGCCAAGTAATTTTAGAAGAGGTACATACGAAGACAAAAACTCCTGAGCTGCAGGGCTTTCTCACTTGGTGCTCATAAGGAACACCTCTATGTTTGGAAGTGTTATCCATCTTTTGATAATGTTTATTCCTTGTATTGTGCTCAGTTATGAACTAAACTAGAAAAAGTGATAAATGGGCCATTTCTGACAGGGATGTTTAAAGCCATTGTTCATAATATTGTAAAGACAGAAGGCAGAATTGAAACCAAGGATAATTCTCTTCTCACACATTAAGCTAATTTGCAGAAATATTCTTCTAAAAATAGGCATACATACATCTTTACTGTTTCATATCTCAAAATAATAATAAAAAAGTTAAATTGTGATTAAGAACTTAATACTTCTGCTATAACTCATTATAAACACAAATAAATAAAAATCTCCAAACTTTTTTTCCACAGTTGCTCAGTTCAAGGGTAAGTTTTTTTCTGCTAGCCGAACAATATCTACATTCCAACTCAAAGTTGCCATGTGTGAGATTCTGTCTCTTATTTTTTCACAGTTACAACAAGGAGTGCTTGCTGATTCGAAGGGAAAAATGTCCCACAGACAAATTGAAATCTGTCTATTTGTGTATGTTGGCCTACTCAGAAAGACCAATGCATCTGGGAAGAGCTGTGTATAGCTAACATGCTCCAGAAACAGCCTTACTATCTAAAGCAGCAGAATTGAAGTAGGAGTTTCACTTTTGTGCACAAAGCATGTGACAATACAAAGTAGGCTGCTGCAGCTGCCAAAAAAGTGCAGACTCCAGATTGAGGTTTCCCCAAGCAAGAAAGGAGCTCTACAGGGCTGCCAGTCCCGTGTTGTTCAGTGCAGTCTGATGGGCCACACCAGACTTAAACCATGAACAAGTTCCACTTCCAAGCAGGGATGGAGCCTACATCTAGTTCATGGATCAAAACAGCTCATGGTTTGGCCTGATGAGATATTAAATTTGAAGCTCAAACTCCCTGGACAAATTTTCAAGCACATTTGGAAATTTCAAGAGTTTGTTTTAGAGTTCTACCAAAAAACCAACCAAACAAAAAAAAACTCAAAAAACCCCTGACATTAAAATTAGCATGTATATTAAGAAACTGTTTGCTCTGAAGTCCATTGATGGCAGCCTTATTTAAGCTGGTTTAAACTATGCTCCCCAAAATTCCTACCGCTAAACTCTTCAGACAGTAAGGTGTTTAGCACTCAGTTAGAAGCAGAGGCCTTCCTGAGGTTACCGTTCACACCAGACCTACAAACAGTTCAAAGTCTCTTTGAACTCTAGCAATAGCTCCAGCAGGCTGAAAGGAAAGCCCTAAGAGATCCATGTTACAGTGCATCTCTCATGCTACACGTTGCATGCAACCCTGAATGCCAGGCCCTTTCTCTTTAGTTTCCTTGCTGGACAGCTTTTACCTTTTTCTTGCAAAGGAAGTTTGTGCCTGTCATTATAAATTTGGAAAACTCCCAGATAAAATACAGTCAAGATGGAATTGAACAAGTAAAGATCTCAGAAAAAAAAAATCGTGGGAAAAACAGGCACAGAAATGCTTGCAAATTCAGAAAGTGATTTTTCTGGAAAATGAGTGTTTTAAAACACCAAATTCAAAGGGGGATTTCTTAGAGAAGTATTACATTTTTAGAGACCTCATCATTTCCAGTATTTCTACTTTTTTTTCTATTATATCACACCAAATGAAATTAGAAAGCTTCCTCCATTTTTTCACTCTATCACTGTCTACTTATCATTTAAGACATTTATTTTTTGACCACATAATATTCTAATACAGTAATCTATACACATACTACAAACAATTTAAGACTATCAAGTGTCATTAAATCCCTGTCAAAGTCTAAGGCTTTGGAATGGAAAATACATTTCTGCCTTTTTTTTTAACAGTATTATTTTATTTGTGTGTGATACAGACTTGATACTCTAAACATCAATCATGATTCTTAAGATATGTACACATGAAAAAAAAAAAAGGTAGCTCATTAGAAAGATATGATGAAAAACTCCAGATTCAAAACTCTCTTTGCAGGAATAATGCAGTGATCTTATTCTATTTCATTTTTCCTTTGTTATTAGAGGTTTGATATGGACATGGAAAAGTAGTTATAAATCTCACATGACTTATTACTTAAGTTATACTTCCTTATATCAGGGAGCACAAATATCTGCTAAAAATGTATCATATCAATAAGTAAGATAATATTCTTCAGAAAAATCTCAGAAAAGTAACACCCTTCATTCCCAAACCAGATTTATTCTCTCTTTAAAGAAACCAATTTGGATTAATTATATATAATCTACGCTTTTTTGAAAAGGTGAGTGTGATATACTTAATTTAAGCATATGTGGTTTAGCTGATTCTACTCCTTGAGCCATAGAATACAATTTCAGTATATTTTAAAAATGCAGTTTTATACATATAAGCATGATATTAATTTATTATATGTGTTGAAACACTCATTCAATAATACTCCTCAGTTTATCCTACAGGTAATAATTCATTTAAATACATAATTATTATATTTGAGTCATTTCCTAAACTGAGGCTTGAAAGGATGGAAAAGTGGTATTCCATTTGTGTGAATGGTTCCCTTCACAACACAATACAGAATTAATTCTATACAGTGTAGGTTAATTTCGGTATGAAGTTAAAAACAGCAGCTCCTAAATTGCAGTTTCAGAGCCAAAAGTAGGATATAATAGGAATTAAAAAAAAAAGAAAAAACACACCCACAAACACACCTACGTGTTTTACATGGGATTCAATCTACCAGAATTAGTTAACTGCAGTCTATTAACTATACCACATTGAGAGAAACATAAGATGCCCACCTGTTTTAGGGTCAACGGAGAAATATGGCTGTCCCTGAAGAATACTATATACCACTCGAGCGCTGTTTCCATATGTAGGGTCATCTGCATCTGTGGCTGTCACCTGTAGAACAGAGGTACCTGTGTACACAGGAAAATAAAAGTTAAACAGCAGTTAATTGGTAATTATTATAACAAATTGCTGACTTCCTTGTCAAATATGAATATTTTCAAATGCACTTCTGAAACCTCTACACTCCCCTCCTTCTAAAACTGAGAGATTAGTAACTTGTTCTTTAGAAAGTATCATCCTATCATATGTTTAAGGAAATATACTTACATTGATTCACGCTGATGGAAAAAAATATCTTTAAGTGTAACAATTAGACACATATAAACATATGTAATAACTATGCAGAATATATATTTGTGTTTGTACACACATATAGAACCCTAAACTGGATTTAGCTCAGACTCCTGAAGATCTCAAGATCACAGTTTTCTGGAATTTTTTTTTATCTTCCACAGTATAAACGGATCCTGAAGCACGTATTGAAAATACTTCCATAAATGCCCCCAGATCAATGAAGGATAACAAAAGAATCAGAATATCTAGCTATGATATGCAATCGCATAAATGGTAATCAAATAACTACATGAAATTGCTGGAATTCCAATGACAGATTCTCTTAAAAATCTAGAAAGATAGGGATTTCAAATGACAAACATCTTAGCGTTGTTAACAGATTCCTTTAGTGAAATAAAATTGTAATTTCTCATGTATCACTGAGTATGACAAGTTAAAAAGAATATTTTGGAGAGAATAAAGTGCAGAAATACAGAGCAGATAGAAGATAAAGAGATTTTATATTTTAATGTATTTTTTGAGACTCTTAATGATGACTTTTTTGGTGGACATTTCACACAGGAAATCAGCAAATGAAAGACTGTCAAGTTAACATTCAGTCTTCATCCCATTGTTTATCTTTCTACAGGCACTGCTTTCTACAGATTCCTTTGGTACAATATTAATAATAGAATAATGATAATACTGAGGCTGGCTCCTTTCATGCTATTCTGCCTCTAAAAGTGGTTTCTCAGTTAAATTAACTGCTGAGGCATCACCTCCACTCTGAAGTGTTCAATGTTGCATTTTAGTTCTGATCAGAAGTGTGCTTTTGAATGGAATCCCTTGATCTCTCCCACTTACTGTACTTTGATTTGCCTCATGGAATGCCTTCAGAGCATGCTGACTGGGGTCCTTGGTATGAAACTAGTCCAGAAGATTTACTCCAGCTGCACATCTCATTTATTCTGACTGCTAAATGGCCACTCAGGCCCAGATATGACATTAGAGCTAGTCTGAAGTAAAACTTCCCCAAAACATACAGAACCCAGATCCTGAAGTTTCACTTTTCATATCGATTTCCATTGCACAGAGCGCTCTATTAATGTAGACATCACCAGTGTGTGCTGGGAATGCAAATACTTAAAATCAGTGGGTCTCAACAGCCAAAGCAAGCAACCACATCTTCAATAACTGGATTTCTCACTCTGCAAGAAAGTATTTGTTCCTTTGTACCATACTGGAACCTGGGTATGGAAAGTTCATTTTCTTTACTGCATCTTTACGGTATCTGGAGATACAGTAAAATGTACAGCAAACAACTTTAAAAATAATGTCTTGTGATCTGTGAAACGGCTCCACATTTGTCTCAGAGACAAATATTGTATGCTCACAGCAGATATAAAGATACCTTGATGAATTTGAAAATTAAATTTGAAGTGAAAAGTTGAATACAGTAATAAAAACATGCCACAGCTAAAGGCCTGTTTATTCATGACTAGTTATCTCCTAGTTATTTCCATTCCTAGTTATTCAGGACTTAATTTAAAACTGATTAAATTACTGAGGGAAACAGAAATGAGTTAAAAATAAGTGTAATTTCATTAAAATGCTCTAGGAACCTATTGAGCCATTTTATTTTGCTATCTACACTTTGCATAAAAGTTCCTGCAAACCATAACAATTAACTTCAAATAACAGAAAAATGCATTTTTTACCCTATTCTAGAGCTTATCTAAATACCCTGGGGATGTAATTCTGCAGCTCAGTTCAGCAATAATTTCAAACTTCAGGTGGAAAAGCTGTAACTTCTGTTTTCTGGTTAAGCTTGTTCCATTCACTGCTGAAGACTTCTCCACATTAACTGGTTGCTTGTAGTGCGATTCAGGGTTTTACTGTTTTATGTTGGGATCTTATGTATGTTATCATAATGGACTAGTAGGATGCTGAAACATAATGATTTTGTTCTTTTTAATTACATACAACATAACCATACCTATTCAATAGATACAGAGCGCCACTTCCCAGAGTTTGCTACTCAGGGCATTGAGCAGCTTCTGTACCTCTCCCTATATTTAGATATATGTATGTATATGTATGTATGTATATAATAAAATATATACATTCCTGCCTCTGGAAAAAACAGCTGCCAACAGTTGCTTACTCTTTCAACAAGCTGTAATCGCGATTGCATTTTACCCTGTATTTCGAGAAAATAAGGTAAGCTTTGGCACAGATTTGGACTACTTCTGAAGAAGAAAATACCTGAAACGCTGAGATTTCATGGTAAACCTTCCCCAGGAACTTTCTTCTCTCCTTATTTTAAAAGACAGGGATAGGTTCTTAGTGATTGTGTTGCACATTGGTGTGGGACAAAGAGAGAGGGTTACAGAGAGGAGGTATCCGGCTAAGCAGCTGACAAGTCCTTTTATCATGAATAGAACCCTATCGTGCCTTAAATCCCATCACGGTGATTTTCTAAAACATCCATATCTCTCTATCCTAGGAAATACCTGATAATTGTAATTCGGTATTGAAGAGTAGAAAAGTGTTCTCTTTCCATGGGAAAGAACACTTAGAGACATTAATTTAAACCCAACACCTCCCCCCCAGCCCTCATTCAGTGCAATGAAGCCCATCACATGCTTAACTCCTCCTCACCACGAGAGAAGCACGTGCAGCATCTTACAGGACGAGTCCACAGTGGCCTTCTGCCTAGCTCTACCTTTGCACAGAGGAAAGGCAGGTGGTGAAAGATGTTCATTCATTCAGGCAGGCCATCACTATTTTAGCTGTGGAGTTACCTGTAGAAGCTATGCCTAATGAAGAGTTTAGGTGACAAAGAACACAGTACAGCTACCACATTATTTGCAATTTTAATGACTCTAAAGAAAAGAATCTGAGAGAAAAAAATAAGCATTTAGTTTCCTGGAGACCTCAAAATAGATATGAACATCAGACCCAGAGGCATAACTTCCATACTTTCTTCACTAACCTACTGTAAAAGTGTCCGTCAAAGAAAAGTCAAAATTTTGCCACGAAAGACTCTGGACACTCCACTTCGGCAATAAAAAAATACTTTTTCCCCAAGAGGAGGCTCTGCTTCTTCAGAGTGCAACTATCATTCCATATGATTTCCCTCTACAGTTTAGAGATTACATATTGGGAATTCTGTTTTCTTAGCTAATACTTTATACGAAACTGTAAAATATGTTTGTACGATCAGAACATCACTGAAGTTTTCCCTTTTTAACAAAAAATAAGAATCAATTCATTTGGGAAATCAAACGATAGTTCTATTTCATAATATATATATTTTTTCAAACATGTTTGCAACAAAAAGTTTGTAAAACTAAGTATCAATGAAAAGCAAAAGGGGAAGATTTCAATCTGTCTCTCTGAAGACGAATTTTTAATGTTTAACAAGGCGGTTTAATAAAATGTGTCTTCTGAGAATGCACATCTGTATGCATGACTTGCCATCATTTGCTGCACTGTTAAAATCTCAAATGGATCAATGTTGAACAAAAAGTGTCAGATGTAAAAGTATGGTGAAGATTAACGAACTCGGGGAGTTCCTGCCTAACTGAACTGATTCTTTAAATAGTTTTAAAACAGTAATAGTCAAGAAAGCAAGTTTTAATTTCATTCTATGTTAAAAAATAATTATTTCACCAGTAAATAATATTGGAGTGGAAAGGCTGTTTAACTGATGCAACTGATGCACCACAAAAAATCTTAGTATTTTTGTTATCTCATCCTAATAAAAGACAAAAAACAAACAAAACAGGAGGGTAAGTAAGCACCTGCCATGCACATCACACACACGAACATTAAGAATAATGTGCTCTAGATGATGTGAAAAAATGGTTACTTCTAGTATCCTGTCAAGAAGTCTAATCTGCCTATAAACTTCCAAAATAGGATTTTTTGTGGAACATATCTCTTATGCCTGATCTTAGTGCTAGAAATATGCAATACTTCATTCAGTGCCATGCCAATTTTGAAGCTATCTAGAAATGAGTGAATATGGAAGGTTTTTTTGATTGAATATATTTCTCTCTCCTTTTATATTTAGAGAATGATGACTCTTTCATAAGGCTTAAAACAGAACACGTTGTAGCTCTCAATAAGACTGAGTGGTTTTTACATGGCAGAAGAAAACATTTCAGATATAAACCTTGGGTCTGGAGCCAACTTGTAGGCAAAAAGCACAACAAAGTCAAGGGATGGCTGCTTTCTTTCAGGGATTTCAGTGCAATATATAAAGCATAAATAACCTGTTCATTTCATGCCACAGTGAACAGTGATCTAATATTTGACAAATATTTTAATAAAACTGAACGGTTACTTTCTTGTCAGTGACTATAGAGAAATAAGCCTGACTGGTCCTGAAGTTACTCAGAAACAGATGAAGAAAAAAACCAAGAAAGGTTCAACTTGGGGGAAAAAATGCAGTTATTTTCCTGACGAGACAGACAGGAAACTGCTGCTGAAAATAAACAGCCTAACTGAGATCAAAAATAACACCTGCCATTCAGGATGAATCCTGGCTATAGAGAGCCAGGAACACTGAATGTTCTTTAAATTCCTATGTAAAACAGTGAAAGAAAAGAAAATTATAGTAGTGAAGCATCTTTAGACATTCATGAACTAAAGGCAAGAAGATCAATCATGGATAGACTACACAACCAAATGTCAAAAACCATATTTCTTACAGAGCTAATAAAAATGACATTAGGATCACTGTCATTTGACAGAAAGAATGTAGCCTATGAAAGGGCTAATAGATTTAGTCTTCCTGAGAATATTAACACTAAACTGCTTTTACCATGCATCAAACACAATATCAACAAATTATAAAGATTCAAAGTTTGCAATGAAAACATAATGCATGCATACAGAAGATTGAATGGATGGCAGGATATCAAGATTAAGTTTTATTCACACCAACCTTCGTGGAATAATGGTCTTCCTGAGGTATAGACAATGAAAGATTTCATTTATAAAACATATGCATTAATGCTTTATCTTATTAAAACTTGCTTGTTTTAACATAAACCTCTCTGATTCACAAGTCAAAGTGCCACTCCAGAATAATTTAATATTTGGGAAAACGGTAATTTCTATAATGTAGTTTTACAATAGTTACATACAATACTATTATAAAATGGTGACTAATGTCTATAAAATTATGTTACATTATGAGAGGACAAAAAAATAAGATAATTTCTACAAACAAAATGAACAAGAAAAAATAATTATATTAGTTGCTCTTGACATTGAGGATAACATTGATTTCCTTTCTGCTGTCTTTCCTCCAATGGAGATAATAAAAGACTTCCAGAAAGAGGGCAGAAAATAATCAATTAATTAACATTTCTTCTGTAAAGACAAAGGAAACCGAAGAAAGAGGAAGGATGACCGAGTTGTGCATTTTTTGGAGACAGTCGATAAAGGAAATGAATTTTACATCAAGACAGTCTGTGATGTGACAAGAGACAACTGAGATAAGAGCCAACTTAGATGCTATTGAAATGAACCATAACTCTGTAACAATAAATCTTAGTGCTATAGTGAGGAATCAAAGGCAATTTAAGTAGTTTCCTGCAGGCCCACAATAATCTTATTGGCAGTACTATACCCTCACAGAAGTGCTTCACACAAAGGTACACTGCTTGAACAGTTCTAGTATCATGACTTTCACAGAAATACTGTCCTTGCAACCTCCAGAAATCTCTCTTAGAAATTATATTCATTGTACTATGCTTAGATATTTAAAATTAGTTTCTACAGTAAAAAACAGTGATATGTAGGGCATCACCGTGTGGATGCCATGGAAACCTTCATGTTTATAAATTTAGGAAGTGAAAGATGAGATTGGTGAAGAACTCACCAATTTGGAGAGCAAAAACCAACTAGCTAACATAATTTACAAATGATTTTAAGGAATCAAAGTGCGTTTAGTCAATAATCTGAAAATCTTCTAGATACTGACCAAATAAGAATGATTAATAAAGATCATTCTTCTGGTAGAGACCCACAAGGGGAAATTGTAATAATGTGGGAGGAGGGGAAAATAAAGATTACAAGGGAAGATGAGATAGAGATTCCAAGTTAGAAAAAAAAAATCTCTTTCAACAGGAAAAATCATATAAACAAAGCTGAAGGTTAATACAGGAACAATGACCTATGAACAAAGCGGAGAGGCAGAAATGAAAGGAGATCAAAGAAAGATACTTTTCCCTTTGTGCATTCTTGCTTCAAGAGTACAGATAAAAAAAAAAAGGATTTAAAAAGACAGGAGAGAACTGACTCCTCTGAGGAGTAAGGCCCAAGAATTATCTATGAAAATAAGCAGAATGGGATATGAGTGCAAGCCAGGATGCAGACATACAGAGATTTTCCCAAATGTCATACACAGGAGACATTTCGAGATGAAAGTCAAGGACCTATTTGTTAAGGAACTGGCAGTGAGAGAAAGAATGAAGAGGAGGATTTATTTAATATCTTGTTAAAATATGATAATTGTTAAGTCTGAGAGTCTATTTAATATAATCTGATTCTTCATGGTAGATAGCAAAGAATATTTAATCTCTAGTTCATTCTATCTCTATACAAGAGTAAGTCCACCTAGATCAATGAAAAAGCCACTAATCTAGAGTCTATTTCCAAAGTGCCACATCTCTAAAACCATGACCGAAGAATAAGATTTAATATGTTTTGATCTTCCCAAGATTGGAATAATAACAACATGTATGCATATATTTCATACGTCATATTCTTGCGTATATGTGAGATAAAAGATGGTAAGTTCAGAATGTTCTGGCTTTACCATGTAGATCTCTAACAAAGATTATTGTTTTCTTCTGTTTTGTCCCTTCAGAACTACTTCTTTGCACACTGTTGTTATGCGTCCATAAACAATTTAGAGTGAAACTTCTTTTATTACACAACTTTGTATATCAGCTCAGCATATTAATGCCAGGTGATGACAACCTCAATTCAACATCTTGGTACCAGAGAAGACATATTAAATGCAGATTTCTAGTTTAAAATGAGCTATGTACACTCCAAAAATTTGTGCAAGGTAAACTCTAATCCAAAATAATGCTAGCAACATATCTCTCTTTCAAATTTCAATTTCAAATTTTCACAACACTTCTGCTATTTTCTGGTCTATTCATATGAATCAACATTACCATCAAAATGATCGAATGATAGCAAACCACCAAGATTTAGACTGTGTATGTGCTGTTTTACTAATATAAATGTCCCTAGTAACATAAAAATTTGCAGTTGATGTCTTCTTATCATCTCTTCAGCTTCATTATCTTTTATATCTAATCAGTGGTACAATAATATGTCATAGCTTTGTCAAACAGAGGCAATTTCACTTGCACAAAGATTACTGAAGAGAATAATTTGTTTTCCTTACCCATTTCAGACATCTCTGGCACAGTAACAATGTATGGTCCATCTGTAAATTTTGGTGCATTGTCGTTGATATCCTGCACTTTGATAATGAACTCAGATTCAGGCTCGAGGGGCTTGTTTGTCCTCCTATCAATAGCCTGGGCATGAAGCACATAGTGCGTCTTCTGCTCTCGATCTAGGCTTTTAGTTGAATGGATGTCTCCCGTCGTGTCATCAATAATAAATATAGTCCCCGCACCTTCTCCAGTAAGAATATATTTCACTGATCCATCACCTTTGTCGGAATTGGAGTGTAGCTGCAGAATATACACATAAAAGTACATAAAATGACACATTATGTTCCATAAAAGGTTACTGCGCATAAGATAATACAAACCATAATATTACTATTAGCACTTTCTACTTAGTTGTTAACCTTTACACCTTCTGCCATGCTTGTGCACTGACAAAGCAATCATTTTGCTTTGGGTCATTTCCACCCAAATGTAGCTCATTTTTTAACTGAGATTTCGGGGGTTCTATGTCCAGCGTAGGAAACTTTTCTAAATCAATAATATTTTAATAACTTCATTTTATTTTTGTTTGGTATTAATCCTTAGATAGAGTGCTAATCTTAGATTTTAGAGTGCTGATTGACTGAAACTCTGCCTTGAGTCCTAAATCTGAAAGGGCCAAAGAGCTGAAGATGAAGTTTGCTCTGATTGTATTTCTGTCCCATCACTTACCCTGTCTTCTATAGTCTCAAAGCCAGTGTCATTTATGGCAAGAGGAAACTGTGGGTAATGTGGGAGTGCCTGTCCAGGATTACTCTACGATTCCATTAAAACAGCCATTTTCTCTACTTTTTGTTATCAGAAATTCACCTAATTTGTTTGCATTTTAATTATGTACGCGGAAATAATGACATTTGACTGACACTTCTGACAGCTTTCTAATACGCACCTTGTGCTATGAAATATTTGTAAGAAAATCATATAATTTCTTGAGGAGAAGAATTCTTTTCGTTTATTGAAAATAGAGATTTGGAAAAGACACTAAGTACCCTTGTGTATTGACAGCTAATACTAAACAACTATCGTCCCAGTCACTGTGTTTGTTGCATCTAAGAATTGCCTATTTAGATTAAAAATGAACATGTGTTCCTCTGGGAGGGAAGAATGACTTTTATTTTCCTAGATTAAGAGGCTTTACTTTTTAATTTAGAACTTTGAGAAGCACAGAATGTGTTTACTGAGTTAAACAATGAGAAAAAAAAAAGTAATAATATTGAAATGAACAGCCTCAGCTATTGGGCAACCATATTCTGATGTTAAATCAGAAGAAAACATTCTGATTTTAAGTACATACTTTTTCTTATTCTTATCACACTGCCCTGAATTCCTCTCAGTATCTGTTATGCAGCACTCCTAAATTTCCAAGCATAATATTAATAAAGCACGAACAGAATGACAATTACTATTTTTCATTAACGCAAAACGTTTCAATTCTCAGTTTAGAAATTAGGCACTACAGAATAAAACAATACTTCTGAAGGAAATACAAACTTCACTCCTCTTTTTCTGACGTAAATCAGAACAGAGAGCTCCTGTCATTTCCCCAATCTCCTCCTCCCACCTTTTTGGGAAAGTTCTTTGTCTTGCATTTAAGATGAACTGCCTCGCTACTCATAAAAGAAAGAGGCATATAGGGCTTGGGGATAGCTTTCATTTTGTCTCTGTTAAATGTACGCAATTAACATGTTGTACAAAATCTAGATTGTGCTCTGTACGTTTTTCTCATAAAAAAAATCTAATAAAGATTTTCAGCTGCTATAAACCATCCTAAATTCCATGCAAATATACCCATCTGGGCTATAGAAATGTCTGAATGAATAACTGAACTGGGCTGTTATTGTGGACCAATCTGTTCTATTTCTGAAAAATAAAAACAAATGAAAGAAGCAAAGAATAGGTCTATTTGCTTGGCTCTGTCTTTAGAAGGCAGCATGACAGTCATACACCTTCCCTGGGCCAAATTCTGGTTACATATTCATGTCTGATCATGTGCACAAGATTAGTGGATACCACTAACAAACAAATAATGCATTCACTGTGAAATGCTAGACACCCAAACCTCCTATGCTCATAAAGCCAAAATGTTCTCTGGAGTGGGTTTACTCCTAAAAACATGAATGCCCTCTAATATTCTAACATGCTGGTATTCTAATTTGTCTGGCAATCAAAATTATTTTTCCCTTGTTGCTAGTGTCTTTTTGACAAAAGGATTTCAAAATATTAGTAAGTTTCAGTGTTCAAATGGTAATATTTGCTTCAGAAAGGCTAACTACAATTCATGAAAAAAAAAACAGTTAGCTCAGTTAGTGAAGCATTAGCGAACTCAGGTAAGACTTTCCACAACTGAGGAAAAAAAAAAAAGAAAAACAGAAAAAGAAACAGAAGAAAATCCAGTGTCATATTCCTCTTTTAATTCTGCCTGCATATATGTGGGTGCTCATTTAGGTATACGATATATAGACCACAGCACAAAACATTCTATTTATAATAGAAATACATGGGTAAGGTCTACATTATGTTAGCAAGTGAGACATCAACAGTGTGAAGACCTGCTGTAGAATTTAAGGAGTGTGGATTCTTCTAACACGTCAGCTTAGATATTGCTATCATACTGCAGAAGGCCTTGTTGAGAAATTCACTGCAACTGCTTGAAACGCTTGATATATATATGGAAAATTACCAACATTAATTATTGTTGTTATGCAGAAACAAGTATTTATACTTTTAATCAGTGAAAAAACAGCAGATCTTGAATCAGACAGCTTTTATGTCTAATAGCTAATAAAAAATAATAAATACAATACAATGCTCAACTGATTGCATAATCAACAAATTAGACTCTACTCCTTTTAAGTGTTATGCTAACAATGTTATGTTAACAAACTGATCCACAAAAAAAATGACTGCAAGAATATTATTAAAATATAATTATGTAGGTACTAATGAAAGTTTTTTTTTGATTTGCAAATGCCTTTCATATTAGTTTTGTAAGGCACAACTGTAAGTAAAATTCTTTCATTTATGCCTTTTAATTTCTAATGTTGAACTTTAAAATCATATGGGAGGACTTCATATAATATTTCTATTGTATAACTAAGGTCCTTTCCTTTGTGAGTAGGTATATATTTCATTTTTATTCTGTAAAGCAAAAACAAAAAACAAACAAACAAATCTTTTCTTCTTTAATACTTCCATCTCAGTACAAAATGGCTCAAGCAGAACAATATCAAGTCTTCTCTCAAAAGCTGTTTGCAGCATGTGCTGTACTGAGAGAGAGCTCTTAGTTCCTGGTTAAAACAGAGCGGTGCCAACCAGATTAATGAGAGGTTGATATCCCTGGGCATGGCACAATTTCTGTTCCCTGCACACTATGAAATTACCTCCACCACGGGTGGCTTATTCCACAAATTACTCCACAACTGGAGTAAATGTGGTTCATTAGTTGGGGTACAAACACATGGTTGAGGAGGCTTCTGCAGGTACATCTGAACTGCTTAACAAAAGACAGCCACGGAGCAAACTGTAGGTGGACCGGACAGAGAGCAGGTTACCACCCTGCAATGCAGGCTCAAGCCCTTTACACTCTTTTATACTCTTTTATTCACTCTTTCCGACATAACCTGTAGGACCTTGGAGAAGTCATTTTAACCCAGATCTTTATAAAATATATGAGCTTTTCGATTCAATGAGATGCCACTCCTCCACCAACGTCTTCTGCAAGAATATGTACATATTAGAGAAACGAGATATTCATGTGCTGTAGCAAAGCAAATAAATAACTTTGGTAAATTAAAAAATCATGCTATTTCTTCTGCTGTTATGCCAATTTAATTCTGAAAATTGGAATGCTGCAGTAATCTCTTAATTTAGAAAGAAATATAAACACATCGCTAATTACTCATAACACTGAAATGAGTAATGAGTGTTGAAATATAAGAAAATACGGGGAAAATGTTGAAAATTTGCCAAATATCAGAACATAGCTCTCTGATTTCTGTATTAGAGGTTTAACTACGAATGTGAAAATGTGACTGACAACTGGTTTCTGAACTGAACTCCTTCAACTGGTTTTAGTTGCCAGGATAGTCCAGACTGATGGCAGACCTGCAACAACATTTGTCTACTTAACCAAAGTCTAACACAGTATAAAGTCACCACTTACTTACATCTTCAGTCTCTCAACTTCTCCTCTGCGCTTTCAGTAAGTATAGACTCCTGAATTTATTGTGAAAATGTATTTTCTATTCTATGTGATGGACTGACTTTTGAAAATGTTATTTACTATCGGTTATACTTATAACATAAAACATATGCTAAATATTCTGAAGTTGCCCTCCACTAGAAGAAGCCAGGGAGGACTTAATTTTCATCCCCTGGGCATTATTCCTGTCTATATTTCTCTGAATTTGTAACTCTTTAGGGAAGGAAGAAATTGAAAATATTATCTGAACAGCATATCTGGAATGTCACCTTTATCAACCCAGCAGGTTCCATTTCTTGACATATTTAGTAACAGTTTGGCTTCAGGATGATTTATGATGGTTCTTCAGTCTTTAACTAGCTGTTATCAGCAGTATATGACTGATTTAGCAGAATAACAAGCAAGGTGTCCTTGTTTTGCTAAGACTTACATATTTTTCATCCATTAGTCCAATTATGTGCTTAATTTTCTTTTAATATCCCTGCAGAGAGTACAGAAGAGCTAAACTTTCCAAGGGCATGATTTCAAGAGGTATAATTTAAACTTTTCAGTTAATGAGTTTTTTACTGCATATTTATATTAATTTTAATACTTACTGGT
Source organism: Tinamus guttatus (assembly GCF_059628265.1). Classification (NCBI taxonomy): domain Eukaryota; kingdom Metazoa; phylum Chordata; class Aves; order Tinamiformes; family Tinamidae; genus Tinamus; species Tinamus guttatus. The sequence continues at coordinate 5,306,854 of NW_028288756.1, read as the reverse complement.
CCTTAAATACATGTAATTCGAAACATCAGCATATTAATTACTGTAGAATGAACAAATCCGTAATTGTCAGCTTACCACCCAGTCAATGTGGTATTGCTCCTGTTAGTGACAGCAAAGCAATCATCAGCAAAAGTGTAACAGCAAAACAGAATGGTCAGGTGGCTGCTGCTTTAAATACAGATCGTGTCCAGCTCTTAGTCCTCAGACTTTTTTTTACTTTGTTGTTGTTATTTAATGCTTACCTGTACCACACATTGCAAAGCTTGAAAATACACATATGACCAAAGCCCAGCAAATTCCTACAGTTAGGCAGAAACTGTTGGATATACAGAACTGGGGATCAGTGGGATAGAAGCATACCAACAACCCCAAAACTGAGGAAGACCCGAAGAGGAATAAACCTGGTGACAGTTTGGGGTGCTCGCATCTTGCGGTGACCATCGCTCCCTTGTGTTTGCCTACTGAAAACAGGCAGCATCCAGGAAAGCACAAGCCTAAAGGAGTGGTACCTTCTGACCACGTACGTGTACCTTAACTAGAAGACTGGTCTGCCAGAGAGATTCACAGATAGTTGCAGACAAGAAAGTAATGGTGAAACCTGGGGACACTAGGTTTAAATTGTTGAATCACTACTTTGTTTCCAACCATATACTTAACTTGGGCACACGCATGTTCTTCAGTACACAGCCTCACTCCTCACACTGCTCAGAACCCAATCTCTGTCTTCTGCCATCCTCATTTAAAACCTTCCTGCAATACTGTGTTTTTCAGGTTTGCAGGTGGACAGACTTTCTGCATAGAGCATCTGCTGGTATTTCTCCTATGCTTTCATTCACCACCTACTGTTTTTTAATTCTCTTCTTAGTCCCTCTCCATCACTTCACCTCCAAGTTTTGATTTCTTTTCCTGTCAATCTATCCTCTATCTAAACTAGCTTTCAATTCTATTTTTTGTTGAAGTAGACTGTCACCTTCACCCTCTGGCTCATCTCTTCTGGGGGCACCTTAGGCCTTTGCAAAGATACTCTGCAAGATTGATACATTCAACTTAGAATTATCAAAATAGCTATTCTTTGGCTAAAAGATAGCTAGGACTTAGTAAGATACTAAGTATGAGTACGCTCCATCCCTGAGAAGACACACAGAGGAGCAGGCATCACTCAGGAGAAAAAAGATCAACCTCTGGCAACTTTCTGGAATGACTCCTTGCTGTGGATCAGTGCCCCAAACAGCTTAATACAGGTATGGAAGAACCCACGTAGAATAACAAAGAAGCACACTTGCAGCTCCTGTTTGCTAATGCAATCTTCCATTACAGGTCCCTTCCTTACTAAGGGAATGCAGATTCCTGCAGTAAATCTGGATGCAGAGGGACGCGGGTGTTTTTCTCCTCCCGGCTTTCCTGCATTGACAGAAGCACTGCTGCAGAGCTCCCCTGCCCTCCTGTCGGAGCTGACACAGCTCACTGCAGAAGCAAAGACGTTGTGATGAGTTGTGATGCCCATAAAAGCTCCTGCACGTACAGCTGGGGGTGCCGTGGGGGAAAGGAGCCCAGCTGGCTGGAAACAGCTCACAGATGAAGATGCTGCTGTGAACTAAGCGAAGGGTTGCAGGATGAGTTTAACTACTCTGTGACCACTACATAGTAACAAATATGTCATAGAATATTACCTATGCGAGTAATTAACCTCTGCTAGGAAAAGTGCTTTCATTTCAAAGCAGAAAAAATATTTTATATTTTGTTGCAGTTTTATTTCAGCACACATCAGAAATTTTAGCATAACAGGGCATACATCCTTGCAACTCCTGGCTGCCACTGTCAGACATGGTGCTCAGCCTGAATCCTTTCTCTTTTTTTCCTTTTTCTCTACATACACTTCACCTTGGATGTTCAGAGGTCTTTGTCTCCAATTTATTCTCAAACAAAGCTACTATTTTTACTTTTTCTGTCCTCTCTTTCCATCGAGCAAACTGATTTGGAGAATTCCTGCCTCACCTAGCTCCCCAATTTTTTGGTAATACAGATGATGTGTGTCCTTCCTTTATCAAGACACATTTCATCATAACAAAACATAGAATGAGTCAGTCAATATAAACTGATTTACTCATCAACTAAATTCTATGCAGCCATTTTGAAAAAAAATGTATTTTCATATTATCATATGCTTAAAATACCCTTTACTGCATAATCCAGGCAGGTATTCAATTTAACATGAAATAGCATTTAAAATGGTAACGCCATCTCTTCTTTGAATAAACTAAGAATTGTGACAGAAAAATAAAATATTTCATAATACCAATTGCTAGGTTTTACTTGCAATGTACTGAGGCTAATTTCTATTTTCTTCAGTTTCTACCTGGAACAAGGTGACACAGTAAAGAGCAAGAAATAAAACCCCTATTCAGTTCCTCGGGGTTTTAATATTATTGTAAACAGGTTAATCTTGCTAGTGTCAGATTAGTTTTGCAATGAAATAGCATAAGCAGTAACTAAATTGTATTTTAGCTAACATCCATTTTTCTGTCTCTATAGAAAATGCTAGAAAGTAATACTATGAGATTGAAATCTGCAGTGGAGACTAATAAGAGAAGAAGAACTAAGGTCAAATAGCCAATAAAGAAAAAAGGAAAGAAAAAGGAAACCTTAAAACCTTTCAGAACATTCTATAGCAGTTACAGCACTTGTAGGAAAACACAAACAGCAAGAAGAGTAGTGTAAGAATCAGTTAATTCAATCCATTAAATGGTTGATTGTGTTACTGTCCGTTTTCTCCTGTTTCAAGTACTACGCCTTTTCCCTCGCACCCAGGGCTCCTTCCCCATGGGCTTAGCCAGGGCCCCACGCAACGCGAGCAGCGCAGCGTCCCCCACACATCCGACCGTGGCCAATGCCAACCCAAACAGCACAAGCCATGGGCTGGTAACAAAGGAGCGGAAAACTCATTAAAAAATAATGTATCTGTAACATCTACTTAACTGTTGTTACTCAAGATGATGTACGTGGTGCTTTGTGACAAACACTGTAAGTGCAGATATGTATAAAGAATCGATGTCACGATACTGAAACAATAAACAGAAAGAATTGTGTCTTCTCTCTAACAAGAACAGCAATCATGCTGACTTCCTTTGATGTTTAGGCAGAAGCAGTATGTAAGTTCGAAAAAATGCTACAATACTTTGGCAGTAGTAAAAACAACATATAATACACAATTATGAGTGAAACATGCTGTAAAATCAGTCTAGCTGATGCCACTGAAATGTTCACTGTGCCCATGCAGTAAAAGCAGCCTCGGATATGCTGCAGACTTTAGTCTGAGCTATAAAATATGTTTTAATGAAATATACTGCTCTGGGCAATGTCACACCTTTTGATGGAATTCTCAGAGGGAATCATTAGCCCTGGAGATAGCTATATTATCCATAGCAGTGTCCACAAATTGAGAAGAGCCTGTTGCACACCCATGTCAAACACTGGAAGAAAACACGGAATTGCAATCGCCCCAGTCCAGTGAATGGCTTTTCTCAGATGGAAAAAAATAATTGGATCACGATCAGCCAGGAAGAACTGAAACAGTATTAGCTTCACAGTATAACGCTCCAGCTCACAAACATCTGCTCTTGCAGGATGTGCTCATTTTGAAGTCCAGACCTTGGCTGCTGCTTCTGGGGAGACTGGATGATGGCAAGAGCATGCAGGTGTGCCAGCTACCACATCTGAAATAACCTCAGGTATACCAGGGCTCACAAAAGGAGGACTCAGGTGGGTGAGAAGAAAAACAGAAAACAGAATCCTGAAACAACACAATAAATGCTTAAGTACAAAACTGTTTTTGCTGTTTTTGAGGAACAGTATATAATTTAGGAAAAATTGATTCCGAAATTGTATTTTTGGTGTGGTATGCGTCTAAAGCAATATATAAGAAAACACTCTAGTGATGCTTAAATTTTCATCTGAACTCTCTTCACAGCAGTAGACTTTCATTTCAGACACTGTTTACTTGGGCGAATGATATGACAGGCACACAAACTATTCATTTTTCAAGAAAGCAGTTTTAGAAGCTGCACAGAGCTAGACAGGCATCCTGTTTCTGGCAGAACTCGCTGAGATCCAAATCTTCTGCAAGTGTGTGATAACTATACTTTTTTTGTGGGTCCGAGGGTTAAATATCTACACTTTATTATACTATTACTTTCAAACAGATCTGAAATTAATTTGACCTTTTAGGTTGGTACATTTTTGGAAAAAAAAAGAATTAAACAGAAAACAAACCAAGAGTCTTCTTTGTCTAGTGTTGCTGTATAGCAAAGATGATTGTTTTAGAGTGTGAACACTCTGTGTTTTAGAGCATGGAGTGGCCAATTGCAATTATATCTACTAATGTAGAACGTCCACTAGACATACATGTAAGATAAGTGGTTATCTCTGTTATACTATATTGTCTTTATTCTTAACTGTGCAAGGAAAATTATATGATGATCTTAGAATGGAGCTTTTAAATTTTAGATCTCAAAGTCTCATTGTGTGTAAGAGCATTTTTATTCTGTTTCAGAGATAACTAATCTGAGGTCTACAGGAATTAATTACCAAATTTATAAGAAGAAAAAAAAAGATTTTAAATGAATACTCTGTTGTATTCATCCACGTAAATCTCTCAACTCCCCAGGGTATAGACGACGTTCCTACTTTTTTTTTTTTTCTTTTCGCTAGCCAAAAGCCTGGCTTTAGTGGGTACGAACAAATAATGCCAATGCCTGGGTCCATTCTGTTCTTGGAGGACACGACTTTTTTTTCCCTTCTGATCTCATATGTCATTAAGCAGTGCATAAAACTATTTGAGTGAACTCTAGACGTGTAAAATTGACTGATGTCCAGTCTTCAGTATCTCCTCAAAATCACTGTCTTCAAAAACTTTATTTAAAATAAGCAAATCAACAATGAGGAAATTAATTTAGATTCATGGATCCCTGCAGACGGCTTATTAATTTGAGCAGGGATCCAAGTGCCCCGATGATTCCCAGTTACTAAAAGAAGCCCTGGCTACACAACATCGATACAGAGAGAAACATATTGCTGGGTTTCAATCTTAGTGCACCAAGTTCTGGCATTTTATGGATAGTCTCTGGGAATTATAATTGGTCGCACAAAGTGCATCCTCTGCTCTCACTGAAACGAATGTACTATTTCTGCACTTCAGTAAGAATCACATACTTTTGAAATGAGGCCTCGTGCACATAGGGGCAGAAGCACACAGTAAGAAGGGGTTAGTTTATGGTACTAGTCTCTGGCACAGGCCTCGAGAGCTTCTAGTTTACTTGAGTAACTGAAGCACTGCTATGTTTGTAAGTAAGTGCCTTGCTCTTCAGCAGCACATCAAGCAAACAGACCCTTAAAAACTGGGGGGACAGGAGTGGGTCACAAAAGCACCAAACCTCAAAGATAAAAAAGCAGTCTTCTCAGAAGTGGTGACAGTAGCATAACTTCCATTACGTGGAGAAGTAAAACTAACTTTCGTATAACACAGTTTGCTGGAGGCACTGGAAACGTCACAGTCAGAAAAACGACTAGTGCATATACTCTGAGAACGCAAACAGATGCTATAGTTTAGAGGTTGGAACTTTAAATAAAAACCTTTACTGAAAAATATTCCACATTTGTGACAACTATGGAATAAAAACGGTGTTTCTCTTTCTACAGATGCTCATGACATTCATTCCTGGGGCTTTTTCAGTCAAGCCACTATAACGCAATGCTCAAGCTACCACTGCTTGCAGCAGGCCTTCTTTAGAGTAAAACTCAGCTTTTACCCTCCCACCTGCACAGCAGTAGGTCAAAAAAAAAAAAAAAAAAAAAAAGACATCTAGTGCCATCGAGTTTTCCAAAGGAAAAAATACATACTCCCTTACTGAACAGGAATGACAAAATTAAAATTATGACAGGATTTTCAAAATGTAAAAGAACTGATAGTTCTCCAAAGCTCTGCCCACTGAATTTCATATTATGTTCTATAGCCATGCGTGTAACTCTGGGTAATATTCATAGCCATAACTGAAATATCTCACTGGAGCAGAAGGCTGTGAACGGGACAGGACTCACACTCTTACGGAAAATACCTCTCGCTTGTTTGTTTGACAATGTTCCCTTGAATAATGTTTATACCATGAAAGATCTTAAGACAGCACATTCACTTCTAAGCCTTGGAAAACCAGTGCTGTAGAGTACCCATGTGATACTCTAAATTACTTTTTATTCTTTGCTTTTTCTAAATACTTTTATCAAGATAAAAATAAATATGTGATTTTCTAATGTAATATTTTTGAGCTGCGCAAAATTAACAAGGGAAAGACTTATTTCAGGATCTCAATTACAGAGTTCGATTAGGAAAAAATATTATGTGGAGAAGTTCAAGGAGAGTTACTTAATTTACCAGCCTTCTCCTATCCCATCTTCTGAAAAATCTCTTACTTGTTTCTGGTTTTGATGTCCTCAAGGCACCAATTTGCTGAACAATTTATACGAAGAAAACAGATTAGTGACTGTCCAGTGACTCCTATTTCAGGTGAAAGAGGTTGCTTCATTCTGAAGAAATTGAAAGGAATACACTGCCACACATTACCAAGAACTGCAGAAAGTATTTTCTCAAAAGATTTTCACCTTCATATTTCTGTGAGCTTCGTAACAATGCACGCTAATGTACTCTTCCAGGTGTAACAAATATATATTTTCACTATTGTTTTACTTTTAAATTTTCAAAACACTCCTCTGCTATATATTTTTGTATACATTGGAGTTTGGTATGACAAAAAGATCAGAATACTGATTTGTGGAGGCACTGATTCACTATCGCTATAGTATTTAATACTCAAAGGTACGTCTTGGTTTGAATCTGTCATGACATTTTTCCCTTTTATGTGCCTCATAGCCTGTGTTCTCATTCTGTAAAAATTAAATTTGTAAAAAAAAATTGCTTCTATACGAAGTTTCCATCCTCACAAGCAATCACTCTCAATTATCTCTTTTACATTTTTTGCTTCCTTTAACCACTTCTTTCTATAATGCAATACTCTCGTTTGCTAGAATCTAAATATACTACATGACACAGGAACAAAGCTATATTATCATAGCAAGCCAGCGTTTCAACAAATTTGTTTGAAAGGTCACCAGTGCTTGAAAATCTGATGGGAACAGAAAATGCCAGACACATTACTTTTGACATCTCTGTTGGATAAGCCAGAGGAACATCAGTGTTCACAATGGAAGATAATCGCCAGTTCTTTCCACAAATTTAAGTCACATAATGACTGTAATAAAAAGGTGACAAAGTGGTGATGATTGCAATAGCGATGACCAAACTTTCACAAGTGTGTATAAAAAAAAGAAAAGAGGGGGAAACATAGCCATGCACAGGAATGTAAACAAGTATCCTTAAACTATTAGCATACTTCTTATGAACTGTCATAATGCTTTCTGGACCTCGAATGAATGTAAATTGGATGATTTCAAGGTATTGTTATTATTATGCATAATTTAACACATAACATACAAGGTTTCTGAGATCACGGCAAGTTCTTGTTAATCAGCTGTTTCTTACCCAAGGGCATGGCTTTTGCAAAGAGGTAGCGTGCTCTTGCTCTTGTGTTCTTCCTAGAGCCATCATGACTCCACCTTCCATCTGAACTGCCACCACTACAGGCTTCGATTTCAAAACAGAATACAACTCTTGGCATTTAAATTTGTTTCAGTATCAAATCTAAATAATTTGTTCTAAATTTGTTCTGGACAAGTAAATCAAAAAAGTAGTTGTGTTTTGTTTGTATGTAACGGGACATATAAGAAGAGTCTACATATATATACGAATCAGGTAACCATAGCTGAAATTGTCATGTAAAATATATGCATCTAACATTTGATATTCCTATATTTCTGCTGAGTAATTTTTGTAGATTAAAAATTTACCACACATTCAAAAATACGGAAGTATTTATCTCATGTAGCTTTACATATATGGATTTAAAAAAAAAAAAAAAAAAAAGGGGAAATCTAAAATCTTTTCCTCAAAGTTCTACATTAGTTTTCCAATGTAAAGCCACATGTCCAGTGACTTGATATTTGAACATGTTAACACCTGCCTGTTAGTTCCCTGTATCCTGATCACAGCTTTTTCTTGGCTAAAATTCAATATAATTCCAATTGAGAGCAACTTTCTTCCATAGTTACACTTTGGCAGTATGTAACAGCAACAAGTATTTCAGCAAACCAAGTTAGATCCTCGTCAACCTGCCAGAATAACTTGGCATGTCATATTTAACACAGAATTTACCTTCCTCACTATGCACTGCTCTGTATATTCATTATCATCATTCCAGTAGGACACTCTAATGTTCTCTTTCTGTATATTTAAGGAATCCCAGATGTGCTGTTCCGTTCACTTCCATCACTTATTAATTATCTGTTAAAATTTGACCTTTCTCCAGGAATAAATTGCCAAGTACATGAAAGACCAGTAACATTCACGCTTTAAGGCAGTATCTTTTCTCCTTGGTGTGGGTTACATATCTGCTGACATATCAATACAAGTGCCATTTATCATCAACATTTCGGTGATTTTTCTTCCCAGAGACTCTCTGGCACATTCTCCTCTCTCAAAAAGTGTTCAGGCAGAATAAAATTGTAATCCCTAATGACACTAGCTGCCAAGAATTTGTGCAAGGCACAAATTCAGTTTTAAACAGAAAGTGCAAAATAATAGGGATATTAATATAAAAATGCTTAATTTCAGAAAGCAGTTAAAATGACCATTAAGATAATTTCTAGATACAAGCATGTACCAATATGGAATACCTATAGGCTATTTTCAATGTACTTCACTAGGACAGTTCCATAGTAATTTCTCCTTTAGATTAAAGGAACCCAGGAGGAAGTTTCCATATGGCCTAATAGAAAAAACGAAGACCTGATTCTGATCTTACAGTATTTTCTGATCTTCCAGTATATTCTGGAAATTTTCTCAGAAAAAGAAAAAAAAAGGCAAAACAAAAAACAAACATAAAACAAAACTCTTTTTCACTCTGTATTTAGGCTGATGTGAAAGTCTCAAACTAAATCACAGCCATCACTCCGTGTTTCAGCATTCCCTAAACATATCCAAAGGCTCCATGGAAAGGCAGCACACTCGTTTTTCAGTTTAAAACAAACAAAAATCACAGGGTCCATATTTAACTTATTGAAGACAGATATACTCTGTCTACACAATGTACCAAAAACACAGTCTTGATCAAACTGATAAAAACTGCTTAGAAATAAATATTTTAGATCATAGAACTCCCATTTTTTTCTTTTGTACTAGGAAGCGGCACAAATTGTAGGATTCCACATATAAAGCTGAAAGCTTCCTTCAGCCAGTTTAAAACACGATATAACAAACAGCTTTATGAAAGGAGGACAAGGACATTCAGTAAAGCATTTGTTTGCATGCTATTTATTTATTCCCGAGAAGCAGTGTTTTCAATATCATGTTGATATTGGGGAAATGAGCATTTGAAGGAAATAATTGCTTATGAAATTCTCAAAAGGCTCAAGGATATGCAAAGCCTTGTGAAAGCAGAATTTACGATAAAAATCCAGAAAATTGTTTCATAGCCACAGTCCACTGTGATTAGTACATCTCATTACAGATTAATTCTGTTTTTTTCTCACTGTAGCCATGTTCCGGCATTACTTCTGCTCATGGAATTTCACTGCCTTTACAATATACATATATGGAATGTTTTGTGAGCTCAGTTTTTGTTTTCTCATCTCATTTAAAAAGATTATTTTAAAAGTCTTATTTGGTGTTAAAAGATGTCCTTAGACAAAAGGAAAACCTATGAAATAGAAATACCCCTTGATAATACAGCAAATGTCTTCTAGCGAATATGGATTTTCCACACCTACCTTCACAAGCAGTATATCCAAATGCATCCAGAAAAGATTTTCAGCTAGCTTTTAACATATATCAGAAGTGAAAGCTCAGCTCTAGTACATATTCACTAGCCAAGATAAGATTTTTACCAAAGTAGCCTGATCACAAATAAATATTTTTCTTATCCCTACTCTGTATAACCCTCTTAACATCTTTGTCAATACTGTCCAACTCTCAGTAGCAGGCAATGGAAAAAAAAAAAAAAAACTGCTTCACTGCTAAAAATGTAGACTTACAGAGACCAAAAAACCAACCAACCAACCAAAAAAACACAGAAGAGAAAAAAATGAATGAATGAATGAACAAATGAATGAATGAAGAAAAGAGATGGTGTAGAAGATGCTGCTTACCTCAAGAACTGAAGAAACGTTGTTCTATAGCGGTAATTTTTTATCTCTTATTACTTACCATTTGAAATTTTTGCAAATAAAACATTTATTATCCACATATCCACTGCACATCACCCAAATATGCCCCACCTATTATCTGGAAGTGAAGGATGAAAATGCCTGCACATGAGGTGCTGCTGCTGTTTGGTGGTTTCCATCAAACTCTAACTTTGGATTATGTATGTGTTACTGATCTGTCTCCATTTTGAGGCTGCATTTCATGACTTCATGAGGAAGTCATTACAGCTACGTAACTTTAAGTGCATTTGTACACCACCACTTAATACATGCGTAAGTTAAAAAGAAAAACAACATCAACATTTTGTTATCTTTCCTAAAATTCACTGAAACAAATACTCATTTAACTATGGTGACTTCTACCTGGATAAGAAAAACAAACCAAAACCAGAGATCATCTAGTCCAACCCCCCTGCACACACAGGGTCACCTAGAGCACGTGGCACAGGACTGCATCCAAGCGGGTTTAAGAGATTACAATAAAAATATGTAAGATATTGTAATGTATACACAGGATTGCAACATGTAAGACAGCAAAATTCTTCCTTTAAACTGCTGCGTGATATTCAGGTTTCATTCAGTCTGAACCACAGTGTCAAAGAAGATATGAATTAATGCTCGAAAAAAATAAGGAAAAGTGTACCTATCAGCTAGGCCCTGAGCAACCTGTCTAACTGGTCTTGTCTTCAGTCGGACGAGGTGTCCTCCAAAGGTCCCTTGCAATCTACATTATTCTATAGCTCTGAAAAAACTCTGAGTCCCTTCCAAGTTCCTCTGGGACAAGAAGAAGAAAAAGATTTCCAGATGCTATGAGACATGTGAAAAGAATAAATGAATTGAAGCTGTTTAATAAACTATGGAGGGCTAGTCCTCCAGGCTTAGAAGTTAGATTCAAAGAAGATAGTCATGTGTTTCCCATTCTTTACTGAGTGTATGACACTGGGTTAGAAGAGCTGAAGAGTTAAATTAAACAATAGAGGGAAAGCCCCAATTTTTTCTCATTACAAAAGCAATCAAGCACAGGAACAATTTATCTAATAAGCCAGGTTGGTATAATCAGTTCATGAAGCTTCTCAAAGCCTTGAAGGACAACTGAGCTTTGAGGAATCCTACAAATTGTCTCTGTACCAATTAATGAAGCACCAGCTGACCCATAAACATGACAAAGCGTCCACAGCACACATGTCCAGTTCTAGATTTTGCTGCACCACCTAAGCATAGCTTAAAAGGGACAGATGAGACAATTATTTCTCAGGGGAAATTAGTAAGAGTTGGTCCCATACTACACTACCTCTGCTGAAGTTTATTCTTGATCTATGGTTCCTTGACCTTTTAAAAACACATTTCAGCTATTTCATCTATAAATCACTTCCGTCTAATCTGTGATCTTTCTTTGATTAAGGATAGGTAAATTACTTCAACAGTATTAGTAAATCACACCCTACTAACATTCAAACTAGGTACTTGCAAACCTTGAAAAGGTCTTTTTAGGGATTCATTATTCTCACTGTATGCCAACATCACTTGATTTATCTCATGGGCAGTACTGAAATATTAAAACATTTCTTTCTTGAGCCAAAGGAAATCAACCAAAAACCCAAGAATTTTGCAATGTCTGCAATTCCAGGCTTTTCTAGCTCAGATCTGTCAAGAACATGTAAGGTTGAACAAATAACCAGGTTCTGCCATTTATTTATGTTTCTTAAAATGCCTATTTAGAACTATGTTTAGGATTAACCCCCATAAGAATCTGTGTGTGATCACACCATTAATGCTTTGTTATTCAGAGCATTTATCATGTGTTAATTTTTCATCTTAATAATATACAGATATAACAATGCACTATTTTGTTGAAACATCCTGCACACATGCACCACACAAGTTCATTACAAGATAATTAAGAATTTCTTTAATTTTGAAAGTAAAAATAACAGCTTTTATTGATGTGAGGCCTAACAATAAAGGAGAGAGAAAGGAAGAGGAAAGGAAGGCAAGGAACAACTTTTAGATTTACAGGGATACGTACAGATTTGTTACAAGTGGCATTTTATCTCTTCCCCCTCCATTTCAAAAGAGTAGTAAGACTTCCCTAAGTGCTTGGAAATTCTCCCTTCTCAGATGGGTTCCCTCTTTGCTCACTTTTAAGCTCAGCAGACCAAAAGCTGTTTCTTTCCCACTTCTACCTATTGAGGACTAAAGGACGTCAATGCTCTTAGGCATCGGTACCTTGATGAGTACCTCGACTTAACATCATCTCTTTTAAAAACGATATAATTTTTTTTAAGAGTACTTCACTATGGGAAGAGTTTCTGACAGTTCAGAAAATTCTCCTTCATTCTCCACAGATGTGGTGAGATCTTCCAAATGTAACTCAGCTGAAAGACTGGTCTGTGAAATTCAGACTGCCATGACAGCAGGATGGGATGCTGCAACTCAACATAACCACATCAGGCTCATTAATACATTAGTATGTTAGGATATAGTGTTAGTTATCACATGAGAGGTTAAATCTACTGTTTGCAGGCAGCAGATCTCCAACACTTTAACTTTTACCTTTTTAATGTATAAATTTCCCTCTGTGCCGTGTATTCACAGAGTTGAAGAAAAGCAAAGAAATGGCAGAGTCCTCCTTTCTCACTAATCCACTTATCCACTAATTAAAGGGCTTCAGTGGAGTGATGAACATTTCAGAGAATACACCACTGCTGTCACTACAATGACCAACTGCTTTTGAAGAGATAATGGTAACAAATTTGCATCTGTCTGACTTAAAGACCGTTTGGGTGCTGTGGTGCCAGGAGCCTGAGAAGACTGACTACCAGTGCCTGTGTACTTGGGGCTATATGTTCCAGTTGAGGATCTAGAAAGATGCAACTCAACTGAACTGAAGTTGAGGTAATACATTCAGAGGAATAAGCTTCAAAATTAAAGGACTACTATTTTATGATAAAACCATCTTCATGTATCTTTGTCGGAATGGGAAGAACATGCTTGGCATGCTACCTATGAGAACTCAGTTTACTTCCCAATGTCCCAGTTCCACCCTTCTCTCTAAGATAAAAATAAGCTTCAGAAAGAGGCTGTGAATGCGAATTAAGTAGTAGCTCTCAAAAATCTTAGGTCTCTAGCCTGGAGGCAACATAAACCAAGATCATTTCCATTTTTCTATTCTGCTTTTTTGCTTTCCATTAGCAGTTCATGCAGTTACTACATGAAGTAAGTAGATTTGAAATAAACCTTATCTTCCTATTTACTACACCTCAGAGTTAGAAGGAAAGAAGGAAAGAAGGAAAAACAACGAAAAGCTTAAAGAAAAGTGTCTTGTAGAGCTTTCACACAGTCTCTCCCCATTCTCGTAGGCTATTATACCAGTGCATAGTGCATTATATGAACTATTCTGCTCACAGGTTAACATCAGAGAAAGATTAAACCTTCTTATAACATCCAAAGGATGTGCTTGAGTTCAGAACAAGGCAATCTTCTAGAATCTGAGGGACAACGACACAAAGAGAGTTTAGAAATACGGCGATATGGGGGTGGAATGTCAAGAACTGAAATCCCAGAAAAAAAAAAAATCAACAAGTGAAGGGAATCCATTTCAATAATTAAGAGTAAGGAGAAAGACTTCCTGCAGAATCTCAACAGGCCTAGAAAGGAGTTTAGCTCCACTTTTTTAACAGCACTGCTACTGGGGGAGGGAGGCAGATGTTGGAAAACACAGCAACAACTGATTGCAAACAATAACGCAGCAGAAGCGAATACCAAGAGAAATCAGGAGCATTTTGAATGAGGATTATTCAAGAATATTCAATATTCTGAGGACAAACAGAACGTCTCACAGGCAATAGGAGCGCTCTTGTTTTCTCCCTCTGTAAACTGACTCTTTAAAAAGATCTCTTTTCCACATTTATTTGATTGTCATTAGAGTGAAATGTTGAAATGTTGCAAATAACTCTTCCTAGAGGAAAAGCATTGTGTTTTAGAATGTTTCTAGTTTAATAAACCATTAAACAAACTGTAAGCCATGTGCACTTAGAGAGGTACTAGGACATTATGCTGAATAACAGTAATATCTTTTCTACTTCAGCAATACCTTCTAGAAAGAGCATTGATTTTGGAAATCAGAAAGTGTTCCAGCAATTCTGAAGAAACCGTAAGTTAAGAAAGTGTCAACTGAGAAAGACAGAAAACTTTCACGTTCTCCCCAGGGTTGCTGTGTGTTCTGACATGCCTGTATCTCTTTTCCACTTGGGGATTTTTTTTCATTATGTTTTCATCCAAGATACTGTCAGAGAAAAACATATTGTTCTCTCACAGAAACTAAAATGAAGAACAGATTAATAATAATACCATGTAAGCTAGAACACTTCTGAAATATTCAGATTATCTGTTGTGTAAGTGGTCAGTACAAGCCTCATAACTACTTATGTTCAGCTAAAACACACCACATTGGCAATAAAGATTAATATTTTTATTACTTTAGGCCCTCAAGGCCCCCACTGTTTCAGACAACATACAAAATGCATAGTAAGATAGGGTTTCTTCTCCGAATGCAGAATCTTAATAAGTCAAATGAACAAGCAGCCATAGCAAGGCTACTGTGTTTTACTACATATTGTACCTTAGTATTACATGTCTTCAGCAAAAAAATGAGGAATATTACCTTGACATTTTGATTTCCAGTCTCGTATGTATTAATATATGCTTTCTGCTACTTTTAACCACTGTAATAAAAATCAACATTAATGGTGAGTCAGAAGCCATTTATTTGAGGAACAGAGGAACTCCTCTTTAATAGGAAAGTATTAGTCTCTAAACTAGATTCAATGAGTAAGGAAGTGGCCAAAATTATGAGCAATTACAGAATTTTTACATCTCACAGAAGTTTAAATGAAGAGAAAACGGATAAGGAGAGAATTATGGGTATGTAGGTTTGGGGATCCTACATGGAGACTGCACAACAGGGTCTGGTTTTCAGGAAGTACCAAATAGCCACCGTCTGAAAACAACTAAGAAGAAACAAAACCAAGAAAGCCAACAACAAAACTAAATTCCTAAGCTAAGCAGAGCACTAAAATGGAGCTATCAAAGATTACCAGAGAATTTAAGAAGCAAGATCTACTTTTCTTCGAAACTGTAGTTAACATTATAAAAAATAGCTGTGTGTCTGTGTGTGTGTATATATTATATATACATATACACTCACCATTTTTTAACCTAGAATCCATATCCTAATTTTACACAATCCTGATGAAAAATATCTTAAACAAAAACAAAGTTGGAATGAGTCATGTAAATGATCAACTAGTCATTTCAAGTACAAAAACTATCTATGAAAAACGGATTCATTATGCTCCAGAAGAAAAATGTTACAATGATTTCAGACAATATACAGGAAAAATGGAGAAGCTAGTTCTTCCAAATAAAACAGGAAGCAAGATTTGCTCATGCAATTTCAGATACGTAGATGAATAGTCATCATAGAGGAAATCATGGACTAGAAATGCCGAGTTCATCAGTAAGAGCCTTTGACACAATTGAGCTTAGAATAATATTTAATATGACAACAAATGCTTGTGATAGAGGTATGTGACTGGCAATATGATTTTTGTTAACATTCATTAGAGCTGAACCTCAGCTATTCATATTTACTGATGTACAGGTCTTACTTTGTGATTGAATGGATTTTCTGTCAAACCATTGTTTGCTCTTAATCTTAATGTGCCATAGTTTTCACCCAGTGAAACATCTCAGTTAGATATTGAAGAAATAATTATGAACACTAAAATATAATTTCACCATTTCACTCACGAGATATACCACTAACCACCAAAGAATCCTAGGGCAAGAGATTTTACTGATTTCATATGTGAAGCAGCACTACCTCGTTCCCTTTGTTTCTAGCTTGTCACGTACTGTTTTTTTGGATGACTACTACTGCTTGTACAAGGGAACAGAAAGACAGTAAAAATCACTCCTGTTTCACCTTGCTCACATTACATGAGACAATATAGGCCACTTCCTTGTACTGCTTCCAAGAAAGTAAAGCAATCTCTTCTAATAAAAAATGCGGTACTCAGAAGGACAAGAGCTGTAAATAGGCATTTTAATTCCAGAACATTGATGAGCTTCCTAACTGAAAAGATGGTTTCTCAAGCAAAGACTGTAACTTGGCAATCTGCTGGTCTACCTAGGCATTCCTGATTCAGAAATTGTTCTGTACTTTTGATCAGCCCTTTTCAGAAATGTTTCTGCTGCAAGATGGGGAAAAAGGAGAAGGTTAATCACAAGCATGCCTGTGTTTAAGACACAGATGCACTATGGATGCACAGTAATGATATCTGGCGTTACCTGATAACAGGATTTGGCAGTGTTATTTCTAATACTTGGTTTGCCATTTGCACACTTTCTGAGCACTGAGATAATGGGGTTTTTTTTATTATAATAGTATAACCTTAAGATCTTGCTGGTGAGTGGTAACTGTCAACTCCATTAAAATTGTTGATGTTGTTGCATATCATTTTATATTTACCCCCACTGAATTTCACTTAGTCTTAGAAGGTCCTTCTGAGATACTTCTTTATGGTTGGCTTTCCCACTATTCTGTTCTAAGATTTTCACAGTTTTTCTTATTTCTCTTCTCTTCAAACAACCTCACTCTTTAAAAGACTCTTTGCCTTCATTTGCCTTCCGTATTGCGCCACTTGGTCATTCCATCCTCCTTTAGTCCTTCAAGCCCCTGATGGGTGTTTTGCATGTGCTTAAAGCATGACTTAAGGGAGACAAAATCCAGCTTTCCTTCTTCCCTTAGAGATTTCTTGACTAGCTCTTTCATGAAGCAGCCATGGAAGACTAAAACCTTTTGATACTCAATTCAACTTCAATGTAAAATTTAGCATGTCTTCTGGAAAGTAAGGGATGTCTCCCAGTACTACTGCATTTCTCCTGCCTTTGCAGGCCATTTCCTATCATCAGCAACTTCTTATTGTCAGCAAAGCAGTACGAATCTGCTGAAACAAGTTACTTTGTCATGATTTGACCCTAAGCTTTCAGAGAGCAAATATTCCTATATCAAGGCTCTGCAAACATTGCTTTTGTCAAATTTTATGAAGTGCCCAATTACAGATTTTTAGGACATTATTGAATTGTATAATTCAGTTAGGCATCACAGAGGAAAAGCAATGCCATGGAATATTAAATGGTAAAAGAAAAATAGGAATACCAACATACTAAAGAAATATTTATAAATAAATACCCAGCCATAAATGCAGCATGCTTTCCAAGAGACTCTATGCATATTACTTACTTACAACTATTTCTACTTGTCTTGTAACTAAACATACAAATGTCTTCCTAAATAGACTTTTCTAATTTAAAATAGGAGTTTGTGGACAGCACCTGTTTTAATTATCAACATAGTAGCACAAGGATGGTTCAAGCTGGTCTTTTGACTAAAATGAAGAGTCTCTTCAGTAAAATCGTAATTATCAGTATTTTTCTGAGACTTCTTTGAAAAACTCTTATTATTTAGAGTAATAACCTAAATAAAAATATACTATTTCACTGGGAGATAATAAAACTAAACAAACAAATTTCCAACAGCAAGTTACTAGTATCTGAAAACCAAACAAGTGTATAACAATTTCCTATGCCACACAAATTAATTACAATATAAAACCACACAAGTTTCAAGTGTAATAAGAACTATCAACCACAATGCTGGCTATTCTGGCCAATTTATTCCCCATATCTTTTAGTAATCTCTCTCTGCACAGAGACTTCTTTGCAACTATTCTTTTCAGCTCTAGTTCTTTACTCTGGTTACCTGTCCTGAACAGCTCCATCTAGAAAGCCTCAATTCAAAAAAAAAAAAACTCATCTAATTTTTGGAGGAAATGAACTTCTTAACAAATTGGCCCAAGATCACAGGAATACAGAGATAACTTTTTAAGATATTGTGTTCTAGCTGCAAATATGCAGTTTCACTGTTCAGCTTTCCAATTGCAACTGATTATTCACAATCTGAATTGCAGCTAACAGATCTCTTCCTTCTTTCCAGACAAAGGTGTTTGTGTTTTCACTGTCATTTTCAAATATTGTTCAAGGTGTAGCTGACAAACTTGTAGGAAAAACTATTAAAATGAAAACTAATTGCTTGTCAAGAATCAACCAAAACTAATCCTGATAAGAAAATAAAATCTGAAATAGTTCTTTCATGTTTCACAGGCTTGTGATTTTCACTATAATTAGGAAACATTCTATGTAATTTATAAATGAAAGGATTATAAATGTGATTCACCTGGAAAATCACTGTGATTTTTAGTTTCACAAACTACATAAATATTATATGACTAGAAACATTTAAATACAACAGTGAAGTTTTAAAATTACACATTAGATCTGCTTCATTTCTTACTGCCCAACAAATTTTTATCATCACTAAAAATTGTGCATGGGTTCAGGAACACAAATAGATATAACTTTGGCTTCTTACATAATTCTGAGAGAGCAACTTAAAGAAGACCTGAAGGCTAAGTATCCATTAAGATGAAGAAGCAATTGCTGAGATGAGAATGCATCCCAACTAGCCTTGTGAACCACTGTCTGTAGTGGCATACACAGCACTAGTTTATAAACCACACTATGAGTACAAGAAAACTGCAGGCTTGTACTTCTGTTTCTTCTTAGCCATTTTGTGATGAAATTTAAATAAGCTTCCGTATCCCAAATCCCAATTCTTTTACAACAACCTTCACTCTACAAAAACACTCTAGAAAGCTTTCCTGATAAATCATGTTCTCTACGGTTTCACTTGTCACATCCTTCTAGACTAAAACAAATGAAAGAGAAAGAGAAAATACTTAACAGAGTTGTTAATGCACATTGTACTTGTTTGCCAAATGAAGTTGAAACACTTCCTGGTTTCTTTTTTTCTTTCTAAATCTGTGTAAATTAGTAGAAAATACATAACATGATTAAATGTAAGGTTCCAACCTGGCAACGGAAGTGTTTCTGTCATCACATATATATATATTTTATATATATATAAAAGTTAAGTAAAAGTTCAACTAACACTCCTTTTTTATGAAGACATTGTGAAACAGTTGATAACATACACTGAATAGTCAAATGATGGGTATTAGGAAAGGAAAAAAAATGATGCAGGCAAGGAAAGTTACACAAGTGGCTGAGCATAAACAAACACCTCTTCAAAATAAGATTGAGAAGGTGCCTGAGAAATAATTGGGATGTTCATTTAAGCTTGAGGTTGTCAGCCTATCAGCTTCATTGTCTATTGATTTAAGATTAGATGGTAAATAAGACTTAAAAAAAAGTTACCATGTTGAAGAACTGAGTATAGAAGGATGTAGTTACCTGTGTTTCCACCACATATTAAGGATAATATATCACATATATAACATATCATCTTTTCTGTGGTTCTATTTTTATAAATATATATACACTAAATCTTGTGGAGATTTTACATATTCTTGATATAATGACTGACAGAAGCCTTGCATACTGAGTACTGCATACAGTAAAAACGTAGTAAGAGGGAAAGGAAGATGTACTACACCAAATTTGTGAATCATTATCTTTGTGCCACACACAGCATGTCTTCTATTAGGGAGATGAGGACACATGATAAGACTTAATCAATTCCACCTAAGACAAGATAATGAGTAAGCCCTTCATCGCTTATTTTTCAGGAACAGGAAAGAACCAATGGACAAAGTTGTACTCACTTCATAACAGCTTGATGGAGATGCCACAACTCTGTGTGTTGTATAAATGTCACTGTGACAGCCAAGAAAAGCAGTTTTAAACCAGTACAATGTCTGCCTTGTGAAAACTGCACGGCAATCACACAGTTAGGTGATCAGAGAAAGTGGATCCAAGTTTGACTACAAAACGCAGTTCTCAAAACAAAGGTAAATACAAGTGCGAAAAATGAACAAGGCTGCCAGAATCCCTTATTCGGAAAGCACATAAAAGAAAATAAATACAGACTGAAACAGCTTACATCCTCTAAAGTGTGGTCCAGTATTACAAGTCAATTTTGAAGTTACAAAACAACTTCAGTTTTTGAAGAATCCATTTCTTTCACTCAGTAAGAAGTCAGTGTGCTACAAGATTTGGCTTTTTTAGCTTGACTGTGACTAGTTTAAGGGAGAATATAGCAGTTTAATCTAAAAGATGCTGGTTTCATCAGTATTTTCAATTCACAAGTCACAAAACTACATCTGCTGATGTGAAGCTTGCAAGCACCCATATGGCGAAAGGATAAGAAGTAAAGAATAAAAGAGAATCAAGTTGCATAGAGACGTAAGTCAGTAAGAATATTGAGAGCTGACCTTGACACCTTATTTTGACCTACTACTTGAAAGAACAGTCTCCACAAAGCAGATTGCAATTTTTGCAACATAAAGTTGACAGATGGTATACAGCTTCCTCACAGAACCAATATTCCTCCTATATATTACATTCAGTGTTGCTGTTTTAACACAAATGTGCAAGTTTATTCAAGGTGTAAGTACACATTTACCTAATTGAAGTTAAACCAGGTGAAGGGTTTATTCCATGCTGTACTTCAGTGCATTCCTGCTTCTGTGTCTGGTCCTTCAAGTCAAAACGTCCTTGTCAATCTGTATGTAGCTATTTTCTGTCAAAAGACTCCAATGCAAGCCCTGAGCGTCAGGAAATCTCCAATATGGCTGAACTCACTGGGAGAAAGGCAGGCTGATCAGACTGCTGAAAGCTCTCTCTCCTCTTCAGTTTCAGCTTCCCTCAAATAACTTTTGGATGCTTAGAGTCTCCAATGCAGAAATAACAGCTAAAGCTAAAAAGGCCGCAGCCTTCTTGGCCTGGTGGGATTTGAGCAATGTGCTCTCATCCCTCTCAGAAAGAAACCAAGTAATGGCTGGTAGTAAAGACAGGGTGAGCAGCAGCACGGAGGCAGCGTGACACACTCTGTACTCACAGAACTCAAACAGCAAGAGCATGTGTGTGTGCATTTCTGTTGTAAAAAGCTTTTGAGGTGGTAACAGTCTCGAACTAGCTCTTTGTAAAAATAAAGCAAAAAATAAAGATGACAAAGATGAGATAGGACTGTATAATTTTGCACAATACCCACCTCACGCTTGCTGATAGCAGTAAAATGGTGGGGAGGTTTCCTTGCTTTTCAGTAGCCCTGCTCCCTGAGCAAAGGGGGCTCACTCGTGAACAAGGACACAGGCACCGAATCAAAATGTCACTTAGTAACAATAAGGGTGACAAGAATCAGGACTGGAGCAATCGAAGACCAGAAAACGATCTCAATAAATACTAAGTACTATAAAATCTGGGTTTAGTGACCTTACAAGTGGAAATGCTCCAACAAGGGAGATCATGATTTTTTAATTATAAAAGATCTATTAGAAATATAAATTTCTCTATTTCTATTATCTATATTTATCATTTGTGAAACTAGGAACTCAAAGTTATCAGATGGGACACATTGTTCCAGGCACCAGTTATGCCACATACACTCTTTTCTGCAAAGGCATGAAGACAACTAACAAGCACTGAGCACAATTCTTGAGACTGCACCACCTTGATTGTCATTTTCATGAAAGAAAAACACTTTGCCAAGCAATTAGAATAAATTTTGGAACAGCTAACTAATGTTGGAAATGCTGAAACATATGATATATATTTTTAAATAAGCCTCTAAATATGAATAAATGCATTTTAGGTAGAAAATGTAACACGTGTTTCTTTCCTAACAGTTGTTCCAAAGTATCCTCTTTTTTTTTTTTTTTCCTACTGTCATTAAATCCAAGATGCTGAAATTGTCTTTATATGATCAAGGAAGCATTATATCCCTCTCCTGTTCTAGACCTAGCTTCTTGCAGTTTTATGCCATCATATCATCTTGGAAAGGAAGGCTGAATGACCTGTTTGCGAGGTTTTATTTCTGTTTTCAAGGAGAGTAAAAAACGCAAACCAAAAACAAACAAACAAACAAGAATTAAAGAATTACTACTTTGAAAATCAAAGGTAGCAACTGGGGACTGAGGTTTCTTTCCTTTTGTATGTAATATTCAGTATTACCATTTCAGGTCATTTTCCAAGCAGTTATTTCCCTCTTCGCTTTCCTGCATTCACACGCATTTCCAATTTCTCATACTTTCCTGTTTCACCGATCAACATAATAAAAAGCGTTTCATTACTATTACATATTTGTACTAGTAATAGTACCAATATGAGAGTAATAGTACAAATATGAGAGTAGAAGAAAATGTCACTCTCCCTACACCCCAAATTATGGAGAAAAAATGCATTTGAAAAACTACATTGAGTTGAATGCCTGAAGAGCCATTCCTGCGTGGACTGAGAGCAGCCTGCATTCAATGTGTTGCAGATCCAAAGTGCTCCATACACATCAATCCTGTTCATTACGTTCCTCTGCTATTCCCTTTAAAGGCATGGCTCACTCCAAAGACCAACACTAGGGATCTTCCCTTTCCTCTTCCAATTGCCCATGTACTTCTCTCCCTTAAGTAAAAAGTATGATGAATGTGAAGCTGTCAGTTGTTTCCAGGACTCACTTCAAGAATGTTATGGGCTGAAATATATCCTCTTTTTCTCTCTTCCCCCTAAAATTCTTTTTTTTTTTCCAAATCTTGAATTACCTAACTTGGAAGCGTGTTGGAAACATGGGATATTTCACCACCATAGGAACTAAGCCATGTTAAAGCTTGCAGCAGTACTCTGCCTGTTCTTCTAGATTTTCTCGGGAGAATCTGCTCTTCTGAGCTGCTGCACTGAATGAAATGGTGGTTCCCAACTCCTTGCCAATTCACCGTGTACTTAGTAGCCCTGTCTCTTTCAGTGCTCAAAGCTATGTTTTCATTAGGACATTTTTTTTTTGTCAGAGGGACACAACACACAAGAAAGCTCCTCATGATTTCTCATCTAGCTGAGGGCTCAATTCTGTGAATTCACTTGCTTATTTGAGAAGAGAATATTGTTCTTGTTTGATCAGATTTTGCCAGTTTCTCCAGAGCATATCAAGGTAGGTATCTTCAGATGAGCGGTCTATGTATCTCAGACAAATCTTTGTATCTGCTCCAGTAGATACTCTTGCCCTTTTGAAATTTTTCAAAAATCTCATAATTTCTGAAAAAAAAAGAAATCACTGTGGTTTTAAAAACTTTAAAGACGTCCTTTTTTATATAAAACTATTTTTGGAAATGTCTGCTCAGGAAAACATCACCTGAAACATTGAATATTGATCTGAAGTGCAACAAGAGAGCTTCAGTTCAATAATCTAGATATGAGAGAAAAAAATTAGCATCTGCCAAAGGATCATTTCTCATTTTTATCACTTCATCCCTGCAGGATCTGTGCTTTGTCATGCTCCTTTTTCCTATAAAAACCTCACAGGTATTACTAGTATGGATTCATTTTATACAGTTCTCCAGTCTCTAAATGACCATTTTTAAGAGAAAAGAAATAATGAGCAAGCAGTGAGGATACATTTGATATTAAAATATAATGCTAACTTGTTGTCCTAACACTTACTGTATAAGAGATGCTGGCAGTAAATTAATCCGTCCCCTTGACAGTCATTTATGATAAGCACAGGAAGGAAGCTGTAGCATTTTCACTGCACACCTACCCTGTTCCTGCCCTCAGCGCACATTTCCATGACAATGACTGCAGTCGTTATACCAGCGTGTTGTACCTAAGGGCTCGGCTTTTTGTGATGTTGCTCCCAAACTGGGTGTGAAAAAACATAAAAGGACGGATAGCAAACAGCAGGTCTCTCGCTGGCGAAGCAGAGCAGTCCACAGAGTTAATAACGTCCAGAATTGATGGAGTAGCACTACTGAACAGAAGGAATTCAAGGGCAACACTCGCATTGCCTTTCTTTATAGACTGAGAGGCTCCACATGGAAACTTCTTCCCAAATTAAAGTGTAAAGAATGAGACCCTGATGAGGTGTTTTTAATTAAATGCAACATCGCTAAAGCATCGGTGTTTCAAAGTGAAAAGAAACTCTTGCACAGTCATCACTAATCAAATTCTGTTCATTACTAGGGTTTGGTCTGCCTCAGCCTCTTATTTCTGAATTAAAAACAAACACCTGAGTTAGTACGATTGGTCTCTGGTCATCATTAAATCATCAGAACTATGACTGAATGCAAAATAGAATATAGATGCTCCTAAGTCCCACAAGACTTCTGCAAAACCTCTACAAAGACAAGGTTACTGCCAGGAGGACACTCAGAGTATGGACCTTCATAAGGGAAATCCTTGAGGAAAAGACAGAGAGAAAAAAAACAGGGTGGGTGGGGGAAGAAATTCACAGCAACAGATGTCCTCAAACAAGGCACCTAGTCACATTCCGAGCATGAAAAAAATCCTAATTCTTAACTCCATAAATCTGGCATTTATGATAAAGAGCTCAAAGAATGGAAAAAACATATATTACATGAATATAAAACTGAAGGGGACCACACGTTACTCACTGAATTTAGGTCCCTGCTCTTTCATGCTTCTGTTCCCATTCTTCCTTTTAGGAGACTGCTGCAGAACCTCACCTATCCTATTTCCATTATAATTTAACTCATGACTCTCCTCTCTCCCTTGTGGTTTCTTCCAAGTTGTGTTTACAGAGAATATAAATGCTCTCTGCTATTAGCTATTGAAACAGCTAAACATATTTTATCCCATGCTACTACCCCATCCATAATAGCAATTCTCTGCATTGCTTTTTAGTCAAAACTAATTAGAAGCTGCACACAGGCTAACATTACTTGGCACAATAGTATTAATACTGTCTTATCTCTCTGTGGACTTACACAACATTTGCAGCTTAGAATTGTGCATATCCTTTTCTAATGTGCGGCAAAGGAGGCAATAGTAGATCTGTTGTCCAGACCTTTCCCTTCCTTTGTCAGCTAAACTTTCATGATCTTGTTCTGTAAGAGCCTTAGCACAGTGGGGTCCTGAAGTTTACTCCATATCCATATCTTCTGAATGCTATCTGGCTCTTTCCAGGCAGTGTTTGTAGGTGTACACTGCACGCCTTTGCAACAGCAGCACATGTTTATAGAATATTTCCACTAGTTCCAAACCATTCACAAGATATTTAGCAGCTTGAGATGGGTCTGAAGACATATCCCCTCCTTATCTCCCTATTGTGAAAGCTCATCAACACCTGAGCACACAAGTACAACTCATTAGCTCCATCTAGAAATTTCCTTCCCCAGATGACAATTCCTGCACAAATCTCAACATCCCTCAGTAAAACCTGCATTTTTACCACCTGGAGAAACGCCGTATACTTTATATATTACTTAGGTTGTATTAACAAAATCACAGGGTTCTTTTTCAGTCTTTGTGGTAACATTATCTTAAAAATCAATGCTCCACTTGCTATTTGCAGTTCACATAATACTGCCCAATTTGAAAGACCTTGCGACCAGACATCTATGATTTCAGGAGCTACTGCTTTCCTTGGATACTTTGTATGTTCCAACATGTAATTTTCAATTTCTTCAACTTGAAGACAAACTAAAATGAAATATTTTCTTTTCCATGCCCCCAGTGCCATTAGACTTCTCTTGCTTCTCCCCTCATCTCTTCATCCATTTTCATTAACGAAATAAAGATTCATCTAGCTCAAGTAATAAAAAAAGAAATCTATCATAATGCTTAAAGACAATATCAGAAAAGCTCTATACCAAACATCCCTTTATGAAGCAATATATTCATTTTTGTATTATTTCAATGCAAATTTCAAACACTTATCTAGACAACATTTCACATGCTATACCAGACTTCAGCTGGCCCCCTGACAACTGCATCAGCATAACAGAATAAACCTTAGGCCTGAAGCTCAGCTCACTATGTGAGTTAAGGATGGCTGCAGACCTTGCTGTTACTTGCTGGCATCCTGACAAACTACGGTTTAAAAACCCTTCACAAACTCTTGAGGAGTTGTAGCAAGTCCCCTGTCTCTCTTAATGAAGCAAGCCACAGAGGAATTTCCCTCCGGAGGAATCCTTCTCCACCCTTTCCAGAGAGCAGAATGAATGGCCTATTGAGCCTAGACTGCACTGATAATATTCCCTGAAGTAGCTCTGAACCTTCTTCTGAAGCGGGACAGAAATGTCTGCAACGCTGACATATTTAAGCCGCAGGGTGTACAGAAACTGATGAAAAATTATCAGCTGCACTCACTTCTGCCATTTTTAGGTGAGCTCAGAACACTTTCATCATATTTACTTAATTCATATTACTGTCTTTATAATTGACATAGAAAGTATACGCAGCCATCGGCAAGTTCGCTGAGCATGGATATAGTAACATATTCCTGTCTCTAAAGAGGTCACCACCTTTAGGAAAGGGTGGTACCCCCTGAGGAGACACTTGATTTTCCTCTATGTCACATTTCAGAGGGTGAGGGGAAAAAAGGAAGACGATGACCTTACCTTTCCTACGTACTGAGGATCTGGTCCCATGTGTTCTTCTAAAACAAAGAACTGATTCCACACCCATCCGCGCTTGGGACGATGATGCACTTCTGTTTCACCTTCTACGTGCTTGGTTTGGTTTCTAGTCACCTTGATGGAGCCATGGTGAGCAGCTCCGTAACACCTCTGCACAAAACAGAGACAAACCAGGACTGGGCAGATACAAGACGTACTTGTAATTCTCATTGTAGGAGAAACTTCCTGGTTAAGGTTTCCTTTCTCAGGTCTCCTTCAGCTGTAATCCTTTAGTAAGTTCCCAGGATGGAAGGTGAAGCCTGGTTCAGAAATACAGTCCAAAATGTTTTTTTCTGCTTGTTCATGGTTTAACTGCCCATTGGGGAAAACTCAAGCTGTATTTACATTATGAAAAGCTGACTGGAAAAAATGATACTTCTTCGGAGGTCTTCACAATAGAGTTCCACAGCCGACCATTTTCTATCTAATAGGGAAAGAAAAAAAAGCCACTTACTCATCACTAAAACCAGCAATTTTCAGCTTTTTGACCTGAGATGATATAGTCACAGCTGTATTAACCAATACCTTAAAGACTCTCATAGTAACTAAAATTTCCTTTCAATAATAGTGTTTTCTGATTGTTCTTATTTAAGTGCCTTAAAAATTGCCATCTCTTCCAAGCTATGGAAAACACATGCAATGCATTATTACAAACTGATTGTTCAAGAACAGTCCATTTGGCCTTTTGCCTGCAAATCAGTGACCTATTCTGGAAGGAAAATACAATTACTACTACTGTTAATAGATCAAAAGCAATTGATATATCAGATGAGGTCTTGGTCTTATCATATACTGTACAGACACCCAGGATTGTGGAAAAACAAAACCAAAAAGGCTACGATTGGTTTTGAAAGAAAATCTCTGAAATGGGTTTAGAATCAATATTGTGGAGGAACTTTGGTCAAAACATGCATTTTCACCCACTGTGTAAATTAAGTAATTTACAAACAATATTGCACTGGATCTTTACAAAATTATTTCATACTAACAGAAATTTCAGATACTGATGTTTAGATAACCAGTATTCTATTTTCAAAACCTCCTAAATTCCCAGAAATACAGCATTTTTTCAACTTGAAAAGTTTTATACTACAACAACATTTAAAATATAAAAAGGTACACATAAGTTGATGTAGTGCTTAAGCAGAAGTACTTCTAAAAATAATTCTTGAATCTCAAACAAAATAATTACTCTGGGAAAACAGTTTGTTCCATTATTTGAACATATCAAGGATCAATCAGTCAAGAACTACCTTCCAGTACTGGCTTTGTTTAAGTAACAGAAAGACACTAAAAAGTTTGTGAACAGAAACATTATGAAACTAATTTTGCTTGCAAGTTCCATGGGAACACAACAGAACAAAATCTTCAAAGAAAAACCAAGAAAGAAATAAGAAGTCAAACGGAAAAAAACTGCGGTGGGAAGCTCAACAGCTTCACCAACTTTTTTTTTGTTTGCAAGGTCTTTTTCCTCATCCTCGTTCCAAAGCCACAATAATACTGGAAGCCTGACCATACTTTCTTACATATTCATCTAAAAATTGTTTCTCATCACAATAATGAAACAATACTTCAGGATTGTATTATAATTAGGAATACCTAAAAAGGAAATATTCCCCATTGCTATTACCAAGTTCAGGACACAGAATAGTACATTTGTCATGAAAATTACAGCATTCTGAAGCAGAGGAAGAACACCAGGCTCCTGATAATGGTAAGTGGGAAATTCAAACAGAAATTCCATATAGGAAATTCGCAGACATTCAATTTTAACTTGCTTCCCACTTCCAGTGCAATGTAATCTCCCCCGAAATTCCCATAAAGAACAAGCCACTGGACTCTCAAAAGCCTCATGTCCCATGTTGGAACAAATTCATAGAATTAACTACCTGAAATATATATGGGATCTGACAAGAATTTTCCACAGCTAAACACTGTATGAAATGTAGTTGTGGCAGGGACAGAATCCAGCAGTTATGTTTCTGACCTTGTGTTTGCCTTCCTCTGTTCCCCCGCCTTTCTGCATTCATTCCTGATTCTTGCTGGAAGTCAGTTTGTGTCCTGAGGTATGTGATTTCCTCCTAAAGACTTCTATATTTTCAGAGGAGCTATTTAAATAGGTACAAATTGTTATACTTCACATGTACGTTAAAATTAACTAGTACCTTACAAAATGAAAAAGTCTATGCTCTCAAGCATTTTTTTTTCCTTTGTTCCCATCTTGGGAAATGCTTTGGTGTAGTCTATTAAGCTATAAGCAGTGCATAATAAGTTTAAAAATACTATGTTAAAAGCACATTTAGGTTTTTTTTTTTTTTTAAGAATTGCACATTTAAAACATATTTGAAGCCATCATCACTGAACTTTCCTTTACAGGAATTTGGGGAACTTTTTGTTTGTTTTGGAAAATTTTTACCTCATCAAAGAATAAATGCAAATGGGTGTAGCAGATACCAAAAATCAAGATTTACTATCCAGAACTTGGTCGTTCTTGTTCCTTCCCCTGAGTCATACACAGAATAACTTCATTAATAGCAACATGGATCCTGTAAACTGCATTATTAACTTGGCTCTTATGTGACTTAGAACATGTAAGAAATGCCAAGAGCTTCTTCACCTCAAAAATACCTGTTCTTCCTAGCATTAGCACAGGAGACATTAACTCTAGTTTGGGCCAAAACTATCAATTCCTAGATCATGTGATAAATGTGTTCCACAAAGAACAAAATCAATTAAAAAAAATCTGCATTCTGGACAAATATTTAAAAAACAACAACAAAAAAAGACAATGGGGTCTATTTGCTGTTATGATTAGAATTTTTCACACCAACAGTTACAGAATTGTGTGTGATGCCTGGAGAAACTTTTCCACTGCAATAGTAAAATTGATTAGAAGTTTAACATTTAGAAGTAGAAGGATTTTTAGTGTACAGTCTTTGGAGGGTTTTGGCTTTTGTTAAGACCCGTTAAAATCAAAGCCCAAATAACATTCAGTAGAAAACTCCTTATTGTTGGTTGTCCAACACCCTTCCATTAACAATCTAGAGCAAAAATTCATTTAAAAGACAAAAAAAACCCCAAACAACAAAAAATCTGCAATAATCCCTCTCTCCTCCATTCCTCAAACCCAACACTCTGGTGTGAATCTGTCTACAGAGGGAAAGTCCAGGTGGAAAGATCTGGACTAGTTAATGAAGCAAAGATCACAAACCAAAGTAGAGATGCACTTGAGCTGTGAAGAACTCCACAAAAGGACTGAACTTACTGAAATCCCTTTTTACTGAATTCCTGAAAAGCTAACAAACTGCAATGTTGTCTGCTCAATGCTTTTGCCTGTGCTTTCAAATCAAGTGTCCTGCTCTACGCTTTTTTGTTATAATGCTGTATGCAGCAGCAGCAGTATAGACTTGTATTACTGCTGTCTCCTGGGCGCCCTCATGAAAATGAGCTGTGTGCCGCAAGAGACTGTCAGAGTGAGTTAAAATTAAAATAAATAATTAAATAAGATGAGGTGGCAAAGTTCCACCAGCACTGCTGAAAATCATTAGAGCAGAACAGTTGCTGCTTAGTGTGGAAACAAGTCTCTATAATGAATTCCCAGGAAACCAGTATAAGCATGGTGATGTAAAAGGGGACACTCCACCATCATGAGGAGGCACGTCCTTTGCCAAGGAGCAATTAGGGCTGTACAGAAAGCGAGTCTTGGCCTGAGTCTTGGCCTGTATCTCCATCTCATCCGTCTCCATAATCAAATTGACCACACATGTTAATTCATTTGAATGATTCAGTTTTGCAGATGCACGTTCAGTTCAGCTCTGCACATCGTTGTCACAGCCTGCAGGGACCCTTTTTAGTCCCATGGTGACAGAGCGACAATTAGTTATGGAACTTGTGATAAATTGCATTTCTCATACACTTTTTGACTTCCTCCTCTGCCTTCTGCCCTCCAGACTTCTCTCTGTCAGAACAAATTCTTCCATCATAAAAATTCAACCAGCTTCAAATCAACATCATTATTCATATGTATAATCAGCCAGGAAAATATTTCTTTTTTTTCTATATTCCCAGTGCTTATTCTGTTGCCAATGTTACGTGTTTCTGCACTGCAGAGATAATGGCGTATTGACCTGAAGAGCAAGGACAGAATATTGGGCTAACATCAGAATGAGAAATGGGATATTATTTTTTGTTTTATCCTTCTGAAGAACAGGTTGATAAATTGCCATGAGAAAATTTCTAAGTGGGTGGAGGAAAAGGCTTCATCCAGAGTTGCTCTCTAGTGTCTTTTCCTAAGGCTAGTAGTGCTGCATGATGGGACTATACATGAAAAGATGAAACATGAAGTTTTTCTCAGCTTGTGTGGTGCAAACGCAATATATAACCGTCAGCACTTCCTAAGAAGCCTCCAAACTGTTTTAAAAGCATTTAAAAACAGGTTTAAAGGTCATCTTGCCCCTTTGTGTGTAAAATGCAGTACACTAGTTATATCTAAAAACTAAAAAATTAAAAACTGAAAACAAGTATGTAGTTAATCCAGAAGTCTTTAAAGTAGTTAAACAGCAATTTCAGGAACTACAGATGCTTTGTCACTATAATTTTATATTGTCAGAACTTTTAGAAATGGTGGAAAATTGAACTTATTTTGGCCACAGCATTAAAAAACTTTGGTTAACTTGCAAGATGACTGCATGAGGTATCATGCCAATAAAATTTTGGCTAAATATATGTATGGATGCATATATATATGTATTACTATTCTAAAAGCTAACCTTTATCATCCTGGAATACAATCTATTTCTTGAAGAGACAAAATAGAGAGCATTTGTCATCTCCTTCCTCACCTTTTTGAATGATAACAAACCCTGTTCGTGGCTGTACGATGGCAAAAGTTATTTCTAATGTTTCACACTTGCATAGAGTGTTTTGATAATTATCACCTCTACTAAGTAAAAAAGAAAAAGAAAAAAAAAGAGAGAGACTATGCAAATGTCGGAGACTTCAAAAGATAAATGATCTAGCATATATTCCTTCTTAGAAAAATAAATAAAAATAACCACAAAAGAAGACCTCTTTGCAAAATAAATACTGTTCTTTCCTATCAAGTAACAGAAATTCTGTTGTGGGGAGAAAAGAATGAAAAAAAATAAGCAGGAAAATAAAAAGGGATCCAAAAAGACAGGCACTCAGATATTATATGCTGATAAGTAACAGAATAAAATTTAGAATAAGACACTGAAAGACACTATTAAAGACACTGTCAGTAAATAATAACTGAAAAGAATGAATCAAGATAGAGAAGCAAACTGGAAAGTTCAAGTGGAAAACAGCTGCAGCTCTGAAAGATACTATGTGAAGGAATGACTTTTCTCTCAGACCTGCAAGCACATGTCTGAGAAAAAAGCAGTACAATTTCTGTGCAATGCAGGAAGAACAGTTAACGTAGTTCAACAGAAAAACATTGGCATATGGAAAACCTTTACTGAAAATAAAATCATGACACAAAGTTCCTCTCCAAATATATGAATCTGTGAATCAGTTTTCTGAAATTTCCAAGAGAAGTGAAAAAAGGGCAATATTTATTTCTCTAAAAAGCTCTTGCTTAAAGTTCTACATTTTTATGCATAACTTAAAATCACCTGTAGACACATTTGGGATCAGAAAAGGAACTACCAACATGAAATAACACAGGAATATAAGGACAACTGCAGAGGCTTAATGAATACAGGTTCTTGCACAATGTGAATAATCAGTTACGATATTCATAACTTCAATTTACAGAGAAAGAAGTTATGTTAAATTAGTTATTTAGCTCAGTAAAGAACTCTTGCCGAGAGTACTGAGTAAACACTGCCCAGGAAAAAAAAAAAAAAAAAAAAGGAAGAAGGGAAAAGAACTGCTCTTTTTTGTTCCTACCCCGTATCTCCTACCACCTCAAAGAAAGTAATGGTCATACCAAAAGCCCAGGAAGAAACAAAAAACAGCACCTGAATCCTATTTGATGCTGGGAAATTACCTCAGAAAAGGGAAATCGCACATTTTGGGGCATTCTAAAATAGTGAAAGAAAAAACTCCTTACACGCAGATCCTGCATTTGGAGAACAAGCTGGTCCTCTGGGGAGTAAATTGTAACACTACACAACAGAAAGACAGTGTGACAGTGCACAAATTATTTCAGATCGTGAAGTGTAATGAGTTTTTCAGGACTATGCTGACAGACACGAGGACGTCAGACAATCCCAGCTGCCGAGAATCCATTGCTCCTGCTGGCTCAGACTTTCACCGAGCCCACGCTGGAGGCCTGAATTAAATCTACAGTCTGTATCACAAAGGATGTTTTCCAGCTGCTCATATTCCACGAATTTTTCAGTGTAAGAAAGTCTGTTTTTTTCTCGCTCCAGTTTTACCTCCAATACATTTTAAATATGAGGAAGACCACAAAGGGCACAGTTAAAAATTAATACATTAAACGAAATCCATTTTTGCCCTCAGTGCTAAACTCTATTAGCTTTATTGCTTGTTTTCTACCAATTAAAATTTCTCATTTTTCTCTCTGGCTGTACTCTGTAATTACTAAGGCTTCAGTTACTTCTGAATTATAGTAAGTAATATATTATTACCAATTAAAAAAAAAAATAAAGCTAAGCCAGCGTACTGGGTTAGCTGCTGAAAAGACTTTCAGTAATTTGCATTTCAGAAGTGTAACTGAAGCAGCCACAGAATCACAGAATTGTTGGGGTTGGGGGACCTCTGGAGACCATGTGGGTCCAACCCTCCCCGCTCAAAGCAGGGTCACCTAGAGCGGGTTGCCCAGGTCCGTGTCCAGTTGGGTTTGGAGCATCCGCACGGATGGAGACTCCACAGCCTTGCACAATGGACTGGTCTTGTATTTCCTTTTGTAAATATTAATAACATCTTGAGACTGGAAGTGAAAAAAGTATGGGCCAGACAACTTTATCCATCATTAACACACTTACATTTTTTGTTTTTATTTTAGTTCTGACTACTTCATGAAGATGAAATAATTTCAGAGATTTCATTTAAAGCCCTGGCCACTGCCAAAACAATTATCCAGCACTAGCTTGATTCAAGTTTTAGGTAAGAGTGTGTATTCATTTGCCCTTGACTGTTTTAGTGCCAGTATCAACATTTTTCAGAATCCATATTCCCCGTTAGCTGAACGGACCTCAGCACAAAGCCACATCAGTAGCTAGGACAAGTTGTAACATTTGAGCTAGCTAGGGTCATAAAAAGGAGTAGTTCTGGTATGAATAATATTTTTTGAGATTATTCATAGAATTGACCCCACAGTCCATATAAAGGCTTATGTCAATTCAGATTTTGTTATGAGAAATAACGAAGAAGAAAAAGAAAAAAACATAGCAACATCTGCAAATGAGAGAGAAGAAAAATACTGAGGTAGTGAGAAGACTGAGGCCCAACATGACATATAAGAAAGAACAATCTCTCTTGCTATTTAAAAAAAAAAAAAAGTCCTTTTTTGGAGAGGAACTTGTATTTTTTCCTTTTCTCCAAATACAGAAAAAAAAATCAAGTCTTAATCCTTTCAATAAAAAAGAGTGATTTTTACATATTAACCACTCACTCCCCCAAAGCAAACCCACCAGACCTGGAAGGTCTCACCAGAACTGCGGCTCTCCTTCACGGCCAGGGTGGAAACAGGCAGCTGGCACCAGAGCCCCGCTATGACCCCAAGCACAACACTGGCAGCAGATCAGAACCACCACGGAGCTTCTTCAAGCTTCTTGCCATAAAAGGATCTTTAAAAAGTGCATTTACTTGTCACTTTGCTTAAACTACGGGCAAGATACGCTGTTATTTGCTATGCTGCCTTTAATAATAATGGCTACAGCTAGCGAGCGAGTCTCGTATTTTAAGAGACTCGCTGATTGCTGTAGATACTTATAAAAGGACATTTCATATAAAAGGATGTTTTATATGAGTGTGTACATAAAATTATTAAACACTGTAAATTGGCAGGTTTTGTACGCCATTTGGCAAATATGTTCTAGGAACTGAGTAGCTAAGCAGAGAAACAAATGATCTCCTTTAAATAAGATTTCAAAAGATTGCAAACAAGACAGGGGAGAAAAAAGAATTTAATTTACAAACAATATTGTATATAGATAGGCAGTTAACAACTATGATGAATGGTTAGTTAGAGAAATGACATTAAAATGAGATTGAGGGATTCAACGTCTGTTCTCATTAGGCTCACAAACTATTTTATATATGAAAAGCAGACGCAGAGCAACTTTGAGATAGCAGAACGGCTCTGTTGCAATCAGCTACTGAAGAAACATTTTTTGTAGCTAGACATATTGCTGGCACTGAGGGTGACTGTCAGAAAATGAAGCTGTAACAACACAATTAGTCAGATAAAATCCAGCCACTTTTTTTACAGCTATAATTGCACACGCAATCACACTGGCCATCACCTGCTGGGAGAGGAACAACTGGGAAATAGAGAGAGGTGATTCATAAACCTGAGTCACATCCTTCTCTTTTCCTCAACAAGACACCAACCCACCTACATGTATATCTGGAGTACATCTACTTAGTCAAGGATAATACCAAGGCAGGGCACAAAAATCCTTTAAGTTTCCCAAAGCAGTAGAGTTTTTTCTTCCCTTCTATTTCCTCTTCCCAGAGAACTTGCTGGCAGAATAAGGATTTCATTCTCACAGAGAATTCTCTGATTTGAGTAATTCCTCCCATTTATAAAGGTCAAGTCACTCAACGGGGGAGCAAAGCAAACACATGAGCGTGTGACGAGCAATTACTCGGCTTAAATAGGAAGACCAGGCAGCAGCCACTTGTGTATAATGCACAGGTACTTACTAACAAAATATTTCTCAGAAATGAGGAACCAGAGCACCGCTGTGTAGTGTGAGCACACTTCAAAAGACTGCTTGAAAATTTAAAAAAGTAAAGGTCCAGTGTATTCTTTAAAGCTTAAGAAAGCATAAGACATTTATCATCCGTACTTGGCTACCAATTAAATACTTTGTATTTGAAATCCCTTAAAACATACAAATATTCCCTTTTTGTATATATATGTCAAAATGTGGGCAACAGGTATACATATGCTGCTCAGGGTAAAAGGGTGATAAACAAGCTGTTGTTAAAAATAAAATTCTATCTTACCATTTCAGAGGAAAAAATAGAGAAAATGATAGACCCTGCATATCCTACACCCTGTTAAACAATTTATTTGCATATGCTTGATGTTTGAAAACTCTTCTCTCTTCTTTACCGGTATGCCAGACTTTCCTGTGAGACTGGATGCCTAAAATGTGATGTTTCAATAGAAAGGGAGAGAGAGGAGAAAAAAAAAAAAAAACAGCACACTGAATTCCTCCCAAGAATCAAATGAGATGTGAAACATTTTTTTTAGTTATGAAAAATACTTGCCTAACTTTCTCTCTGATCTTTCTTTTTCTTCATGCTCTTTTGCCTTTCTGGCAATCATGAAAATTGTTAGAA
Organism: Tinamus guttatus; assembly: GCF_059628265.1. NCBI lineage: Eukaryota > Metazoa > Chordata > Aves > Tinamiformes > Tinamidae > Tinamus > Tinamus guttatus. The sequence continues at coordinate 5,270,444 of NW_028288756.1, read as the reverse complement.
TTATACTATTTGCATTTGTATACTATTCTGTACTATACTATTTGCAATAAACACTATTCTCTCAAGCTTTTAAAATGTATTTGGCAAGCCTGAAAATTTCAAGTATTTTTAATGTCTGAATGAGGTTTTTATTTTCCCTAAAATTCTGAGAGGTTTATAACAATCATCAATCCAAACCTCTGAATTTACAATTTCACTCCAGGGGTCCTACAATAAACAGCAAAGCTTTCTGGAGGCAAAATGAAATGAGCAATAACCAGAGAATCTATCTTAAACACTGGTAACTGTAGTAAAATAACAGAGGAACTTCATGCTTATGCGAAAAAGAGACTGGCTTATACACTAGAAGGACTGCAAAGCTGTTCATCTGCTTTTCACGCTTAAGAAAAACGGTTGCTAGAGACTCAGAATCACTCCTCTCAACCCCAGTAATAAAGTTGGGCCAAATCACCATTCACTTATTTGCTTTAATGATGAAATCATTCTAGCTCCTTACTAGTCTTATTCTGAGTGCCAGATGAAACCAGAAGCAAATTGCTACTGGCTTCAACAAAATGTCACAAAGATCTTTCTCTACAGAACTAACAACACCCTGACACCGTCTTTCTAAAGCCATCTAATCATACAAGTGAGGTTGGCAGGGACCTTCGGACATTGTGGTCAATCCTATGTAGGCTCAGAAGAAAAACTGTGGGAAACTTCTAAGTCAATTTACACATCTCCAGACTTCAACAAATTTTGTTTTAGGCTTCTGAACTTCCTTACTATGTTGGATCATGTTATTCCCTGAGTTCCCTCTATTCAAATAAAAAAAGTGATTATGGTAGTCACAAAAACCCTAATAAAAGAAAATTCCGTTTAGAAGTAAAACTACCACCCGAAAAAAAAAGAAAACTGAAGGGCATGATTTTAAAGGACATATAGCTGAGTAACAGGCTCTGTTCACAGCTGTTGACAATATCAGGATAACTCTTAGGCTGCTAGAGTAAGATACACAGCAAGTAAAGAGAAAGAAATGAAAAGAAGATACCCATGTATGTCAAGTCTAAATTTGAAGCCTGTGTTTAAAAACATGTCTTTTCACATTATACTTCAAATGAAATCTCCTTAGCCTATGACATTAGCTCCTGTGACATTACTTCTGCCACCTATAATCGCTGTCGACCACACAAGCATTGTTGCTAGTATATTGATTTCTTACCATAATTCTAAAATGTCCTTCTACCCAATACCACATGGATTCTTCTCTGGCTGTACTCTTCATTACATTTATGCTTCTCTGTTCTCTTGAAATGTGCATAACTTCTTTTTTTTTTTTTTTTTCTCCTGACTCTTTTCTTCCTGTCTTATTTCATCTCTCTTTCAGCTCAGCTAGCATCACACCACCATGGTTCTTATTTTATCATATCCATCAATAAATGTATCCAGTTCCATTTCAGACTGACCGACTTACCCATAACTAACAAGTTCTTCAACTGACAAGTCACAACTTCCTCATAGATACCTACAGATACAGATGAGAGTGCAAGTGTTTGTGGGCAGATGGATGGGAAGACAGGAAATGTCTGCCTGTAAATAATAATAATAATAATAAATGTGTAATTCATTACTGGGCATTTCCATGGATAATTACTAAAGCAAATGCAGAAGTGTCTAAATTATCTACTGTTTTTTAGCAAGAAATTAGAAAAATACCCAATGTCTTCCAGAAGGCTGCCTGAATAAAATGAGTAAATGCTAGCCCCCCTGTTAGATATTAAATATCCTTTTATTTTGAAAGAAATTGTAGCTCTGTTTGTAGTAATAAGTATTTTTATTGTCACTGTGAAGCAGAAATGAACTTCGGAAGATTCCCAACTTGGTGAAGTTTTCTATTGTGAGACATCAACATAGGAAGTTTAGTGATCACGTATTTGGTAAGAAACAACTTCATTATTTTTACCATCAGCGTAGTTCCTCCGAATACTGAAGCTATAGAATATGCCAAGAAAACATTTTCCTAAGTTTTCTACCTTGCTGTATTGTAAAGCAATTCCTTTAGAAAGGAATGATATAACAAATTCAGGTGAAATCCAAACAGAAGAGTTTATGGTAAAATGTCTCAAAGTGGCTTTTAGAAGATACATAGAAACCACAGGGATATTTTAAGTGATTTCCTAAGACTTCTTAGGGAGAGTGCATTTAAAGGGCAATGCGTGGCTATACAAAAGGTACAAAAGTCTTCCAACTAGTAGATTTTGGCAGAATTATCTTTTTTGCTATAGTAATAGCAAATTATCTTCAGCATCTTAGAAGCCATGCAATATGGCTTCTAAGCCATAGAAGTTAAGTCAACCTGTGTTTTTCAGAAATTTATGTCTAACTCTAATTCAGGGCCAAATAGACCAGAAGTAAAAAAATGCAAAAGCTCAACTGAAATAGACAACTGGTCAGCAAGGACTGGATCAGTAAAAGACAGCTACTTTAGTTCTATAGTTCTTCGGCTTGACCAACATAATCTTTTTTAACTCCTGTCTTACTCTGGATTTTTTGTTCAGATATAAATAATTTCACCATTCTTTCTTAAGCAATTCTTCACTTAACTAGAAATTAGCGTGGGTGTATATTATTTTTAACAAAACTTAAATATATCAGAAAAAAATCACTAACTTAGCTCTGATAAAGGAGGCAATATTCATGTACATAGTTTGTAACGTGGTTTAAATATCCAAATCCAACTAAATTGTCACCGAATTTATCTACCTTGAATATCCCAAGGTAGATACCATAGAGGATCTACCTTGGTATGTAATGCTGCAGCTGTAACACAGGCAAATCCTGAGAGACAGATGGGATAGGACAAACAGATAATCAGTAGAATCACATCTTAGATTCCAAACATGCACCAAAAAAGACTTACTTAACTTTAAGCCTATTAATGAAAAGCTCATTGATGTTAATGGGATTAACGGTTTGCTTAAAACTAAGCTTAAAACTCAGCTTTTTAAAGATCAGGTCATTAGTGTTTTAATGAGGAACCTAAATTAATAACTACTTTAGAGAAATGCATTACTTACTGAAAAACATTAAGAAAACTTAGGAATGTAGCATTCAGGTCCAAAATGTGTTTTTCTGCCATTAACACATTAAGAATAGCCTAAGAGCAAGCAAAACAGTATGAGGCCGTTTTTATATTGTTCATAAATAATAGGCATGATATTAGGCTTTCTAATGTGCACAGAAAATCCTCATGAAACCACTTGCAATATGTCTAATCTAAAAAGTTTAATATTGGATTCTTTACACTTATAGGACAACTCAAACTGTAACCCACATGGTTTCCGGAGCTCAGCTTTGTTTCTATATGTTAGTAGGATGTGGTTGATAATCATCTAGCATCATGAGGAGAGCACCCCAGCCAGGGCTGAACACTCAGAAAAATCACACTCCTGCTTTAACAGGGAATGCATTTCACATGACACATCAAAGATGTTCTACCTGGCAGTGAGTTTCTAATGCTTTCAAATGTCCAGAAGGGAAGGAATCTGACAGGGAAGATGAAACAGATCATCTTAATGCTGCTGTGTGAACTTCTGAACTCAGCCTTACATCCCAATCCCATTTACAGCCTTACTTGCTCACAATTACAGTGTTCCCACACTATTCTGCTTAAGCAAGTGCTGAAAAGTGATAGACTGAGATTCCTAAATGTAGCATGTAGGCTATTTGCTAGGGGAAGAAGACAAGTTTTAAACTCTGCTCTATTACCCTATTTGAAGAAGTACTCTTCTTCAAAGAGAGCATAATTTAATGAATAACACAACATAAAAATATCAGAAATATAACGATGTCTAGAAGTTCTTTATGAAGCCAGAAATAACTCCTTAAAAGTCAAGAGAAATAATTAATCAAAATTGTATACCATATGATACAACCTCTAACCAGCCAAATCAAAGTGAGATTCACACCCTTCCCTGGTGGTTTTGCCCTCTTCCGTATCGGAATTTCCTCACTTCCTATCTTCTGCTCTTGGTAAAAATAAATTGGTATAATGTAAGATCATACCAATAAGAATATATACAAGATTACACTCATAAAAATACATATTTTTTTTACACACTCTGGGACAGCTCTGTTATTACTTAAAAGAGGTTCAGGCTGTTGATGGGAATAGTAGGAAACCCTCATCAATCACCCTTCCAGAATTAAAGGAAGTTTGAAGTTAGCAAAACAGCCACAAGCTTCACATCCAACAGAACAGCAGAGTCAAGACAATAGAGTGATTCAGAACTGTGTTGAAGCTTAGGAAAGCCTGAAGGCCGATGATGCTGACCTGCTGCAGAGGTACTACTAAGGCGACTTCAGGCCCCTTCCTTCCTCATAGACAGACTCTTTATACAGTACTTCAATGTGTTTGAGCAAAGAGTAGAATAAGGGACTTACTTACTTACACATGGGTCAGTCCTGGCTATTTTTACTCTGCAGTTAATGGATTATGGCAAAGATCATAGAATCACAGAATGCTTAAGGTTGGAAGGGACCATGCAGGGTCACCCAGAGCACGTGGCACAGGGTGGCATCCAAGCGGGTTTTGAAGATCTCCAGAGGAGACTCCACAACCTCTCTGGGCAGCCTGTTCCAGTGCTCTGTCACCCTCACTGTTAAGAAATTTTTTCTTAAGTTCCTATGGAATTTTTGATGTTTCAGTTTCCGGCCATTTCCTCTAGTCCTATCAGTGGCCACCACTGAAAAGAGACCATCCCCGTCCTCTGCACTCCCTCCCTTGAGGTATTTATATACACTGATTAGATCCCCTCTCAGCCTTCTCTTCTCCAGGCTGAACAGGCCCAGCTCCCTCAGCCTCTCCTCATAGGGCAGATGTTCCAGGCCCCTGATCATCCTTGTAGCCCTGCGCTGGACTCTCTCCAGCAGCTCCACATCCCTCTTGTACTGTGGAGCCCAGAACTGGACACAATACTCCAGATGTGGCCTCACCAGGGCGGAGTAGAGGGGCAGGATCACCTCCCTCGACCTGCTGGAGATGCTCTTCTTAATGCAGCCCAGGATTCCATTGGCCTTCTTGGCCACGAGGGCACACTGCTGCCTCATGGTCAACTTATCATCCACCATGACACCCAGGTCTTTCTCCGCAGAGCTGCTCTCCACAAGGTCGGTCCCCAGCCTGTACTGGTGTCTGGGGTTATTCCTCCCCAGGTGCAGGACCTTGCACTTGGCCTTGTTGAATTGCATGAGGTTTTTCACCGCCCAGTTGCCCAGTCTGTCCAGGTCCCTCTGGATGGCAGCACAGCCCTCTGGGGTATCGGCTACTCCTCCCAGTTTCATGTCATCAGCAAACTTGCTGAGGGAGCACTCCGTGCCTTCATCCAGGTCACTGATGAATAAATTGAACAGGACTGGACCAAGGACTGACCCCTGGGGGACCCCACTAGCCACAGGCCTCCAACTAGACTCTGCACCGCTGATCACCACTCTCTGGGCCCTGCCATCCAGCCAGTTCCTAATCCATCTCACTGTGCACTCATCTATCCCACACTTCCGGAGCTTGCCCAGGAGGATGTTGTGAGGGACGGTGTCAAAAGCCTTGGTGAAGTCGAGATAGACGACATCCACCGCTCTCCCCTCGTCTATCCAGCCGGTCATTTCATCATAGAAGGCTATCAGGTTAGTCAGGCAAGATTTCCCCTTGGTGAATCCATGCTGACTACTCTTGAGCACCTTCTTATCCTCCATGTGCCTGGAGACAACGGCCAGTATGAGCCGTTCCATTACTTTTCCAGGGACGGAGGTGAGGCTGACTGGCCTGTAGTTGCCTGGGTCCTCCTTCTTGCCTTTTTTGAAGACTGGCGTGACATTGGCCTTCTTCCAGTCTTCCGGCACCTCCCCCGTTCTCCAAGATCTTTCAAAGATGATGGAGAGCGGCTTAGCTATGGCATCTGCCAGCTCCCGCAGCACTCTGGGGTGCATCCCATCAGGGCCCATGGATTTGTGGGTATCGAGGTTCCTTAGGTGCTCTCTGACCCAATCTTCCTCTACCCAGGGCAAGTCTTCCTCTCCACCAGCTTCTTCTCTTGTCTCTAGGGCCTGGGGCTCTAAAGGGCTGCCCTTGGTAAACACCGAAGCAAAGAAGGCATTGAGCAACTCTGCTTTTTCTGTGTTATTTGTAACCAAGGTGCCCATCCCGTCCTCCAGCGGACCCACGTTTTCCCTGATCTTCCTTTTGCTGTTAATGTATTTGAAGAAATTTTTTTTGTTATTTTTAACGTCCCTTGCCAGCTTGCCTTCCAGACGTGCCTTAGCTTTCCTTGTCCCATCTCTGCACTCCCTGACTACGTTCCTGTATTTCTCCCAGGGGACCTGTCCTTTTTTCCACCTTTTGTATACCGCTGCCTTCTGCTTGAGCATTGCCACAAGCTCCCGGCTCATCCACGCAGGTCGCCTGCCCCCTCTGCCTCCCTTCCTACACACAGGGATGCACTGTTGCTGGGCGTGGAGGAAGTGCTGCTTGAAAACTAACCAGCTCTCTTGGGCCCCCCTGCCTTCTAGAGCACTAGCCCGTGGGATTCTACCGAGGAGGTCTCTGAAGAGGCTAAAGTTGGCCCTCCTGAAGTCCATCGTCGCAAGGCTACTTACAGCCTTGCCTCCTCCTCGTTGAATCCTGAGATTTAGTCTTTATAAATGATATGACACAGAGACTGAACATATAAAGGGCAGAAGTAGATGACTTGATTTGCACCTCTCAAGAACCCCCAGACACCCTCTGCATAGGGGTGGTCCCACAGGGGCAGGTGTGTGTGTAGGGGAAGGGGTCTCTCAGCTGCGGGACCCTGCTGGTCTCTGAGCCTGTCTGGGAGCACCGTGGAGGCACAAGTGGGCCAAGGGCATGTGCTGCCTCTCCGACAGGAGCTCTTGGCTGAGCTAGCATCACAGCAACCCCTCAGGGCCAGGAGGAGCGCTGCTGCTGTGAGGGCCTCATGGGCTGGGGGCCCATGGTGGGGGACTGGAGGTCCCTGCTGGGGGCTGAGCAGGAGCTGTGTCTGTGGCACCAGTCCCCTGAGTACAGGAAGGGCCTGTAAGAGCCGCTTCCATCCTGCTCTACCCTGGACAAGGAGGGTGGAGGAAGCCAAGCTGGGGAGACAAGCTTCAGCATGGCCCTGCACGCTGGACGCCCGGAGGCACTTTGGAGGAGGTGAGGAGCCAAGCTGCTCTCTGCTCTGCTCTGAGCACTAGCACTGGGCTGACTTTCTAGGGGAGGCTCTTCTCCTCTGGTTTTTGGGACCTTCCTTGGGAGCTCCCTCTTTCTTTTGGCCAGGCCTTGTGCTTCAGGGCAAGGGGAGCAAAGTATTCCCTGCCTAAAAGAGAAAGAGAAATGTGTCCCAAAGCCTGGGTGATGCTGGTGATGGGAGGGTGAGTGGCTGTGTTGTGGCCTTTGCCTTCCTGGTGAAGATACATATGGACAGAAGGTGGCTGTGGCTTTGCAAGTGCCATGCTTGGCTGTTCCAGGGATGACAGCTGCATGTCCTGTGCAGATGTGGGCCAAGACAACTCCCCAGCTGGTCCTGGAAGTGGAGACCGTGAGCACCTCTGGGACCTGTAGCCATCCAGAGGTCCCTGTTGTGAGCCAGGCTGGCAGCTCGAGACCGGATGCTGCTAGGGAGAAAAGTTCCCACCTTCCCAGGAATAGTGAAGAGCAGGACAAAAGATGCAGCCCCAACCCTGCTGAATGCCCTTGCAGGGTGTGATGCCTAAGCCTGCACAGGGAGGATGTTGAGAAAACGGATCCTTATACAGCCCTCTGTCTTGGCCAGCAGAATGACCAGCAGAATGATTAAAGTTGGAAGGGTTCAAAACCTGAGAGGATGCAGTCCTGTGCAATGTGGTGACCCAGCTAGATGACCCTGCTTGTGCAGGGAGGGTTGGACTCAGTGATCTCCAGAGGTCACAGAATCACAGAACGATTGAGTGGCCTCTGGAGATTACCTAGCCCACCTCCCACCCTTCCCCTCACAAACAGGGTCGGTTAGAGCACGTTGCACAGAATGGTGTCTGGGCAGGTTTTGAATATCTCCAGGAAAGGGGACTGTACAACCTCTATGACCAGCCTCTTCCAGTGCTCTGTCATCCTCAGAGTAAAGAAGTTTTTCCTCATTTTCAGGTGGAACTTCCTGTGTTTGAATTTGTGCCCATTGCCTCTTCTGCTGTCGTTGCGCACCACCGAAAATAGTCGGGCCCCAGCCTCTTGACACCTTCCCTTAAGGTATTTGTATGTACTGATATGATCCCCTCTCAGCCTTCTCATCTCTAGGCTGAACAGCCAGACTGAACAGGTGCAGCTCTCTCAGACTTTCCTCAGAGGAGAGGTGCTCCAGTCCCCTAATCATCTTCGTAGCCCTATGCTGGACTCTCTCCAGTAGCTCCATGTCCCTCAGCCCATCACCAGGGCTGAGTAGATGGAAGGATCACTGTCACTCAACCTGCTGAAAATGCTCTGCCTAATGCGACCCTGCATACCATTGGTCTTCTTGGCCACAAGGGCACCTTGCTGGCCCATGGTTAACTTGTTATCCACCAGGACTCCCAGGTCCTTCTCTGCAGAGCTGCCTTCCAGCAGCTCAACCCCCAACCTGTTCTGGTACATGGGATGATACCTGCCTAAGGTATAGGTCCCTGCACTTACCTTTGCTGAACATCATGAGTTTCTTCTCCAAACACTCTCCAGCCTGCCCGGGTCTCTCTGAATGGCAGCACAGCATGCTGGTGCATAAGCCACTGCTTCCAGGTTTAGGTCATCAGCAAACTCACAGAAGGTGAGCTCTGTGCCTTCATTCGGGTCACTGATGAATGAGTCAAACAAGACTGGATGCAGTACTGAGACCTGGAGGATACCTATTAGCCACAGGTCTCCAACTAGACATTGTACCACTAAAGACTGGTCTCTGAGCTTTGCCAGTTCAGCCAGTCCTCAGGCTGCTTCACTGTCCACTCACCTAACTTACACCTCCTCAGCTTTCCAATGTGGACATTATGGCAGAGAGTGTCAAAAGGCTTCCTGAAGTCAAGGTAGACAACATGCACTGCTCTGCCCTCATCTCCCTAGCCTCTCATTCCATCACAGAAGGCTCTCAGCTTCATTAGGCAGGATTTCTGCTTGGCAAAAAAAAAAAAAAAAAAGGCAGACCACTCCACATGATGACCTTCTAGTCCTCCACATGCTTACAAGCGACATCCAGGATGAGCTAGCTGCTGCATCACTTCCCCGGGCATGGAGGCAAGGCTGACTGATCTCTAGTTCCCCTGGTCCTCCTGCTTGCCCTCTTTGAAGACTGGAGTGACATTGGCCTTCTTCCAGTTCTCAGAACATCTCTCCTGTTCTCCATGAGCTTTCAGAGTTGATGGAGAGTGGCCCAGCAATAATATCCACCAGCTCCCTCAGCTCTTGTGTGTTTCAAGTCTGCCTAAATGATCTCCAACCCGATCCTCCTTAGCTAAGGGAAAGTCTGCCTTTCTCCACGCTTCCTCTCCAGGGTCCAAAATTCCTGAGGGCTGACCTCAGAAGTAAAACCTGAGGCAAAGAAGCCAGTCAGTCACTCTGATTTCTCTGCATCCTTTGTCATCAGGGCCCACACAGCCCACTGAGCATTCAGCAGACCCACATCATTCCTAGTTTTCCTTTTGCTATTCGTGTACTGGGAGAAGCCCTTCTTGTTGTCCTTCACATCCATTGCAAGATTCATTTCCCAACAGGCCTTGGCATTCCTCGTTGCATCCCTGTGCCCTCTGACAACATTCCTCTAGTCCTCCCAAGCAGCCTCTCGCTTTTTTTTGTATACTTCTTTCTTCTGTTTGAGTTTAGCCAGTTCTTTTCTCATCCATGCAGGTCTCCAGCCCCTTTGCCTGAGTTCTTACTCACAGATATGCACCAATTTTGAGCTTGGAAGAAGTAACATTTGAATCTTAACTATTTCTCTTGGACCCCTCCTTCCTTCTAGGGGCCTAACCCATGACGTTCTTCAAAGGAGCCCAAAATACACAGAGGTAAAAGGGAAGTCTGTGGATCATCTGAAAGGAAGCCGCCTCTTGGGAATGCTGAATGAGCCCAGGTCCCTCCACATCCCCTCCTGTGCCACAAAGGTGCTGCAGCACCTGAGCACCTCTGTGGCCCTGTGCTGGACTCCGCCAGTCTGTCAGGCATCTTGGTGGCGGGGAAAGCCCAAAGCCGACACTGCAATCCAGAGAAACTCTGCCAGGTGCCAAAGAGGGAGGCAAATAAAAATCTTAGCCGTTTGAGCAAGCTAGCCCTAAGGAAGCCGTTAGGCAGGAAGGCACTCCCTGCCGGAGGCCAGCACATCTTCCTGCTGGAATGGAAGCCCTTTGCTTCTCCAGGGGAGCACAGCTCCTTCGATCGATACGGTGCTCTTATCTGTGCACCTCCAAGGAGGGCCTTGCACCATGTTCAGCCCGGCGTTAGGTAGCTGAAGAGCGAAGGAGCTGGAGACAGCTACTGCCATCCACCTTCTTGACCACCGACCGAAAACGCCCCCTCCGGGCGCTCAGAGACCTCGGCACCCCCCGCCACACTGCCCCGTCCCCGCGGCGCAGCAGCCCCAAGGGAGCCAGGGCCTCTCATCGCCTCTCCCTCGGGGCTCAGGGCTGAAGACAGGCCACGTCTTCAGGTCCCAGGAGTGTGGGGCAGGAAAGAAGGGCTCGCACAACACTCGATACTCAGGAGTTCTTTTATTTAATGTTATTTATTGGTCCATGGTGGTTGGCTGGTCTTGGTGAACAGTCTGCAGATGGCTCCTTCTGCAGCCCCTTCATCATGACGATCTGAGAAAGGGGTAGGAGAGGAGGAAAGGGGAGGGGAGGGAAGGGGGGAACCGGCTGCTGCATGCTGCGCCCATAGGTGTTCTTTGGCCACGCAGTCCCTCAGGTTGATCTTCTGCCGAGGGACTGGTGGCCGGGCGCAGCTGGGTGGCCGTAGGGGGCCCAGGCTCTCCTGGGATGCCTCTGCCGAGGTGTTTTGCGGCAGGGCATCCCAGGCGCCAGGGCCTTCATGCAGGATCCACCTCCATCGGCTCCTCGTCAGACAGAGGTGGATCCACCTCCATCTCCTCGGGGTATTCTTCGGGAGCGTCAACTTCCATGGGTTCTTCTACCATCCTCCTTGGCCACCTGCTGTTACCATGTACTACTCTCAAGATCTTATCCAAGAATTCTTTTCTTCTCGGTCGCCTCCTGTGAACACCCCTGAGGGCAGCCACCGGTTTCATTTTTCAGAAAAAGGGTATCAACCACCACGCGCTAAACCACCACCACCACCAGAGCCAGAGCCTCAGCGAGCTCGGGGCCAGCGCCAGCGCTCCCGCTTTTATAGGGGCAATGGCAGTGTTCTGGAACTGCGTCACAATGATACGTGACGTGACATCACAGGAACCCACCTCCAGACCACCACTGTTGATGTCACGTCACGTATCATTGTGACGCAGTTCCAGAACACTGCCATTGCCCCTATAAAAGCGGGAGCGCTGGCGCTGGCCCCGAGCTCGCTGAGGCTCTGGCTCTGGTGGTGGTGGTGGTTTAGCGCGTGGTGGTTGATACCCTTTTTCTGAAAAATGAAACCGGTGGCTGCCCTCAGGGGTGTTCACAGGAGGCGACCGAGAAGAAAAGAATTCTTGGATAAGATCTTGAGAGTAGTACATGGTAACAGCAGGTGGCCAAGGAGGATGGTAGAAGAACCCATGGAAGTTGACGCTCCCGAAGAATACCCCGAGGAGATGGAGGTGGATCCACCTCTGTCTGACGAGGAGCCGATGGAGGTGGATCCTGCATGAAGGCCCTGGCGCCTGGGATGCCCTGCCGCAAAACACCTCGGCAGAGGCATCCCAGGAGAGCCTGGGCCCCCTACGGCCACCCAGCTGCGCCCGGCCACCAGTCCCTCGGCAGAAGATCAACCTGAGGGACTGCGTGGCCAAAGAACACCTATGGGCGCAGCATGCAGCAGCCGGTTCCCCCCTTCCCTCCCCTCCCCTTTCCTCCTCTCCTACCCCTTTCTCAGATCGTCATGATGAAGGGGCTGCAGAAGGAGCCATCTGCAGACTGTTCACCAAGACCAGCCAACCACCATGGACCAATAAATAACATTAAATAAAAGAACTCCTGAGTATCGAGTGTTGTGCGAGCCCTTCTTTCCTGCCCCACACTCCTGGGACCTGAAGACGTGGCCTGTCTTCAGCCCTGAGCCCCGAGGGAGAGGCGATGAGAGGCCCTGGCTCCCTTGGGGCTGCTGCGCCGCGGGGACGGGGCAGTGTGGCGGGGGGTGCCGAGGTCTCTGAGCGCCCGGAGGGGGCGTTTTCGGTCGGTGGTCAAGAAGGTGGATGGCAGTAGCTGTCTCCAGCTCCTTCGCTCTTCAGCTACCTAACGCCGGGCTGAACATGGTGCAAGGCCCTCCTTGGAGGTGCACAGATAAGAGCACCGTATCGATCGAAGGAGCTGTGCTCCCCTGGAGAAGCAAAGGGCTTCCATTCCAGCAGGAAGATGTGCTGGCCTCCGGCAGGGAGTGCCTTCCTGCCTAACGGCTTCCTTAGGGCTAGCTTGCTCAAACGGCTAAGATTTTTATTTGCCTCCCTCTTTGGCACCTGGCAGAGTTTCTCTGGATTGCAGTGTCGGCTTTGGGCTTTCCCCGCCACCAAGATGCCTGACAGACTGGCGGAGTCCAGCACAGGGCCACAGAGGTGCTCAGGTGCTGCAGCACCTTTGTGGCACAGGAGGGGATGTGGAGGGACCTGGGCTCATTCAGCATTCCCAAGAGGCGGCTTGCTTTCAGATGATCCACAGAGCCTTCTCTTTTACCCCTTTGTGTTGCATTTTACAGTGTCACAGCTACAGAGAAGGATGGATGACATCAAGTGCCTTGATGGTGTTGCCAGTGCTGCGAGTACTGCCTGTCTGGTCACTGCTTTGCTTGAAGATAGACTAGGAGAGATCAGGGGAAGCAGTAATTTTTTTAAAAAAGTGGAATATCAACCGGGGGAAATGGCAGTCTCACAAAGATACTGATCTAAAGATTAGAGCTACTAGGGTGTGCGCGCAAATCCATCAAGTTGTGACCTCTACCTTTGTCACAGCTACCTTAAAGCTATTGGCTGTCATTAGACCTACCAACAATGTAAGCAATCCTTTTCTCTCTGACACATGGAAAATTGCTTTCAAATTAAAATTAAAATGCTTTAAAGATTTCTGGTTAATAAGACCGCAGAAGAGCAAAATAATTCTTTTCTTTACTGTCCCTTTTCATTTGTCACTGAGAGCAACACCAGCGTTGCGTTGCTTGCAGTTACCAGATGTCCTTGCACACATAGAAAGTTGCATGTATATGGAGAGACACGCGCATGAGTGCACAGCTGGGTGCGCGCGCAGATCCATCAAGTCATGAACTTTATCTTTGCCTCGTCTCTGGCACTATTACCTCTATTACTGCGGCTGGCGGTGAGATCTGAGAAGTTATAAGGCTTCACTGAGACTTGTGTGTGTTCACTTTCTTGTACACAATAGTCTAGTTTATAGCCTTGGAAAAGGAAAGCTTAAAATGTGCGTGATTGCTATTTAATTCTTTTCTGAATGATTGCCTCTTCTGGAAGGACCTCTTTGCGTTCTTTGCTCTTTGCGGTAAACATTTTTGTGTGGGAAATAGTGTCTTTTTCATGCAGCCCACCCTTCTGTTTCAATGTTTGTTTTTGTCAGACCAGACCACAGCTGTAAATCTCCAAGAACCTAATCTGCCACCTCCTTAGTGTCTTATTTGCAGTGGTTGATACCAATCAGACGGACAGTGTGGCATAAGTCTCCTATCTGAGCTGGATAGTTTCATAAAGCACACTTCCCTGGTCTCCTTCTGAGGCCTGGTTGTGTATGCCCACACATGGGCAATGTGGATTGAAGCAGCTCTCTTCTGTACACGAGCACCTGTCAGGGTAAGTCCGTGGAAGAGTGGTCAAGAGAGCCGCACATTGCGCAAATGCTGAACGATTGCCCTCAGCTTTGTGGAGGCATGCAGAGCAGAGGAATTGGGGCACTGAGAGCACCATTTAGCAAGAAGGCGCAGCAGTCCAAATGTCAATCCTGTCCCATATAAGCTTCCCAGAAACCTGACACCTTGTAGGTCTTAAACTGGTTTGGAAAGTCAGCAAAATCTACTGCTTGGGCTGGTAAAATAATTAGAGAAGCATGAGCAGAACTCATTGCTATTTATCCAGTTTCTATACCTCTAATATTTAGCTTGTGCTAGGGGCTGCAAGCATGAGCAGTTGGTTGTCTATAATATACCCAGTCATTCCTGAAGCAGTTCTTTACTTTTATTGGGTGCGTTTAGTATTCAGCTTAGAACAAAGGCAATTTGGTATTCAGAAAGGGATGCTTGTTGTTGTAGTAAGCCACGACAGTGCGGTTCCATGGTATTGTATAATTCACCTCTGCTGCCCTTCTCCCTTCTCTTCTTAGCAAGTCAGGTTGGCAGCCACTGCGTCTAGTGGCAAAGGGCTAGTGGTGACCAGTTTTGCAGAGAGTCTCTTGGACCTTCCTGCCTAAACAACGTGTTGGAAGGCCTCTTTGGAGTTCATCTCACCCAACTCCCAAGATAAAGCAGGGTCTGCTAGAGCAGGCAGTCCATGCCTGTGACCAGTCCAGTTTGGAATAGCTGCCAGGAGGGAGAATCCACAAGCTGTCTGGGCAAGCTGGTCCGGCCCTCAGTCCCCCTCTTCGTGAAGAAGTTTTCCCACATTCAGGCGGACCTTCCTGTGTTTCAGTTTGTGCCCAGGGCCTTTCTGCCCTGTCACTGAGCACCACTGAGAAGTGTCTGGCTCTGTTGTCTTTGCTGCCTCCCATCAGCAGGTATTTAAACACAGGGGTAAGATTGCCCCTGAGCCTTCTCTTGTGCAGGCTGAATGGGCCCCGCTCTCTCTTTCTCTCCTTGTATGAGAGATGCTCCAGTCCCTTACTCATCGTGGTGGCCTTTCTCTGGCCTTGCTCCAGGAGCACCCTGTCTTTCCCGTACTGGGGAGCCCAAACTTGCACCCAGTTTTTTTGATGTCAGATCTTTTGGACCAAGCAACCTAGAAACTGTATTATTTTGTTTAGTTTGTGTTCAAGAGCTATAGAAAGGATATTTATGTTAAAGCAGCTTGTAAAAGCAGTATTTGAAACAGCTTTTCATTTATTCCTATCTCTTCAGATTAGTAGACGATTAAAAAAAATAATAATGTTAAGAAGATTTTAAACACCTGCATTTGGATAAGATATTCTCTCAACCTGTCGTAATGTTGAAGGATGACTTACTTTGTCTGAACTGGGGTCCTGCGTATTTTGGTATGATGGAAGGTTGTCATTCCTTAACCAAGGATACCCTGGAACTGCAAGGCCATAAGGAGACATTATTGGATACATTTTTTACATGTTGCAAACTTGGCAGGAAAACCAAAGCCCATGAATCCTTAAGTGAACTCTGTTTTAATACTAAAAATCGCATCTCTAGGTCAAAAAGACCCTCACCCAGGTAAAGACTCTTCCCCTGAGCGTGTGTAACAGTGGCTATGTTGAGTAAGAAGTGTGAGAACTGCATGTAAACTACTAACCAAGCAGTGCAAGAGGGATGTACTTGGAAAGATATCGAATATGAAAAGAGGAAATTGGAAGGTTGGGAGGGTGCGTTGGGACGGTGCACCCAGCGTTGTGCAGCTCCAAAATAAACGAGCAAATCACAGAATCGGAAGCGCAGAATCACAGAAGCAAAGATTCTCGGAAGCCATTTCTGAACACGTGGAGGATAAGATGGTGGTTTGGAGGAGCAAGCATGGATTTAGCAAGGGCAAGTCATGTTTGAGCTACTTCCTTACTTTCTCTGATGAAGTGACAGGCCCTGTGGACCGGGGAAGACAGTGGATGCAGTTAGTATATCTTGCCTTTAGCAAGGCCTTGCAGCTGATGCTCCTTATTGCCAAATTAGTGAGATTTCAGCTGCCTGAGTAGACTCTAAGAGAGGTGGAAACCTAGCTGCACTGCTGTGCTTGGAGTTGTGAGGAGTGCTGCAAAGTCCCCGTGGCAGCCAGTAAGTGGGAGTGTCTCTTGGGGATCAAGGCAGGGAGCAGTTCCCAGTTGAAGGTTGTCTTTAAAGGCCTGGAAGGTAGGGTGGAGGGCTGAGTGGGCAGGTTTGCAGATGTCAGCAAGCTGAGAGGGAACAGTGTGGAGGACAGTGGCTGATGTTCAGAGGGAGCTGTGCAGGCTGGAGAAACGGGCTGAGAGGGACCTCATGAAGCTCAACCAAGGGAATGGCTGAGTCTTGTATTTGAGGTGGGATACCCTACAGGCTGCTAGGAGGCTTCTCTGTCCAAAAGGATCTGGGGATTGAGGAGGACAGGAGTCAAAGAATCATAGAATGCTTAAGGTTGGAAGGGACTTCTAGAGGTCATCTAGTCCAACCCCCCCGCACACGCCGGGTCACCTAAAGCACGTGGCACAGGACTGCATCCAAGTGGGTTTGGAAGATCTCCAGAGAAGGAGACTCCACAACCTCTCCGGACAGTCTGTTCCAGTGCTCTGTCACCCTCACTGTTAAGAAATTTTTCCTTAAGTTCCTGTGGAACTTTTGGTGTTTCAGTTTGTGGCCATTACCTCTAGTTCTGTCGGTGGCTACCAGTGAAAAGAGGCCAGCACCATCCTCCTCACTGCCTCCCTTGAGGTACTTATAAACACTGATTAGATCCCCTCTCAGCCTTCTCTTCTCCAGGCTGAACAGGCCCAGCTCCCTCAGCCTCTCCTCATAGGGCAGATGTTCCAGGCCCCTGATCATCCTTGTAGCCCTGCGCTGGACTCTCTCCAGCAGCTCCACATCCCTCTTGTACTGTGGGGCCCAGAACTGGACACACTACTCCGGATGTGGGACTCCAAATGCTCCACCGCAAAATGGTTATGAGAGTCATTAGGTTAGGCCTAACGGGCTCCCTGTTAAAGCTACAGAACAATTTTTTTTTTCATGATGATAAAGTCATTTTCTAAACATCATTATGCAGGCCTTTATGTTTAAACTTGAATATTGGCTTCGTCTCTAAACCTCGGAAGGGTGAAGTGCTGACATTTCTGGAATTACAAATGTCTTGAGATTGAACAAGCTATGTAAAGGATACTAATGTTGGACTGGAACAAGTCTGACTGGCATTAAAGTCTTGTGCATGCCCTTTGCATGAGGGTGATTACATGATTAGTGTAATGCAAAGATTTTATATATGGGAAGAGCATATCCACATAAACAAATATATGTTCACATACAGATGTAAATAACCAGTAAAGAGTCTCTCATTCAGTGCCTAATCTAAAACTAATGAACAAGACTCTTGTAGAGCTAACACAGTTCTAAATCAAACCTGACGGCTTAATCAAATAGTAATATCTTATTTTCCTTAAATAAATGTGAGTAAACAGTGACAAACACCTGTTCCAATTTTCCAAAAAGTCTTAAATTTTCTCACCACCAAGAGCCTTCGAACATTAGGCATGAAATTTAAAAAAGATAACGTATTTTAAGTTTTATATCATTACACTAACATTAGTAACTATCAATGTATCATTTTGATAGCATTTTATGCATTCAGGTATTCTGCAACTCAATTAATTAAATCAGCAGAGAGAAAATAATATGAAAAGAAAGAAGAGTTCAGTATTAGATTACATTACAAACAATAGCGTAGCTGTTACCTTTAACCTAGGAAAGCACTGGGGAGATGACATAAGGGAGAATTACTCACTGTATTGTAATGTTAATTTATACAACTGCTTTCATCCGGTACCTATGCTGACTACTTTGGAATCCAAACTTTCAAATACTAAAATGTGTCACATTTACTGTGAAAATGATCAGTTTAATGGAATCAGTTTAATGGAATAGGGTAAGTATAATTTTTTTTAAAGGTGAAAAGTGAAAAAATAAAGAGGAACCCCAAATTTTTCTAAGCTAGCAGCTTCTTTAATGTGTGCATTTGCTTAAGTTCTTCTGTCTATAAATTGGGAATATATATGTAGTATATATATGTATATTATTGAATGACACAGAGATCAACCCTCTATTTCACAACACATTTGAACAAATTCCTGAGAAATACAGTCTGACAGGAGGATACAGGATTTTTAAGGCATGAACAAGGGCATTTACTATGTTATCTTCCAATTTAAAATTCCTTGGTTGTTAAACAGTAATTTAAACTGTGACACCAATTCCACATACCTCTGGACAGTAAATCATTCAAATACCATTCTGGGTATCCTACAAGGAGCAACTCATTCACTTAAGATATTAGATAAAAACACTTGCAAAGCACTGATCCATCTCAACAGTACTAAATCCATAACATCCATAACATTGTCTAAATACACCTTTTTATTTTTTTTAGCATACCATCCTATTCTATTCACTTTATTTACGCCTTTTAGGTCTTTTGCCACACACAGGTAAGAGAAAACTAATCCACATCTGCCATTAAGGTTCTGTTTGGCCAAAACTGATTACACAGCTAGGCAGTAAAATCTTATGGAAATCTTATTTCATTCTTTACCTTTCACTGTTATTTCTTATGTAAACTGTAATTAATTAAAAGCTTACTCTTTTATAGAATTAGGGTAAATATTCTAGCTTATTTTAAATAGAATAATTCTTCTAAATACAAGGAATTTCTTTATTTCTAAAATCCACTTTCTACTTGCTGTTTATTTTCTAGTGATAGCATAGGTAAAAATCAGTTCTTTGTAAATGGGGTCAGATCTAGTAACTTAAAATACAAAAGTCCAAGACAGGCAGAGTCCCTCTCATCTACCAGAGCTGCTTTACCAACAGCATTTCGAGAGGAACATGCACCAGCTGCGACACTTTGTTTTGTTTTTTTCCTACTGCATTTCCCATTGCAGGGAGTGAAGGAATGGGACTCCAGAGCTGACTAGATACCCTAGCAGCATGAAGCAGCCCACAAGGTATCAAACTTTTTGATACCTACCAATATAAATGACTGAAAGCAAACAGTCCATGACACAGATATACTCCTATCTAATCCTACACTCAACCATAAAATCTAATTTGACAAAAATGCACATGCCAGAACAACAGCAAACACCAACTACACACAACAACTGTAGCTCCTTGCTGTGTATTAGGACTGCACGTATTCCATTGTATTAAGACCCACAAATTTTAACAATTGCATGGACAAGGCACTGATCAGCCAGCTTCAGAATAATCTCCCTTTATCCCTGACACATGTTCATTCAAACACGCTGGGACTCTATCTGGAACACACTTCTGGGAATTCAGGAGAAGGCAAGCTACAGACACATAATGTGGGGACTCCCTCTATTTCTTTTGTTAAAACCCCTAACAAGAGAATAATTAGTGCCAAGCATGTAGAAAAATCAATAGGCAGCAAGAGTTTGGATCCCACTAGCCTAACAGGATTAGTATCAGTAATCACAGTCTCTGGCAGTGAGCTTCTAAGTCATCTCGTTGCCCCCAAAATCCAGGCAAGACACATCATAATCTATTCTTCCCAACATTTTGTTTTGTTTTGAAGACAATGTTCATGTCATGTTCAGTGAAAGATAGCTTCCACCCAAAGTCCAAGGAGAAGATGGCCACGAGGTGCACAGACCCTCAGAGATGGAGATAATGATTTTAAGCTGCATAGATGAAGCTCGTGCCTAGACAAGAGAGATGATTAGATTCAACAGCCTGGAACTATCAAAATACAGAATCTACTTCCTCAGATTTAATTATCATTCGTTGCCATCTCACTTCAAATTAGCTCACTGGGTGGATAGAAAACCCTTCAGCTTTTTGGCTGAGTTATTTTGCCTCTGGTTATTGAACTGAACTGGCTTCCCAATCTGCATGAGCATCAGTCACGGTACAGGAAAGGAGAGGGACACAGCTAAGAGCTGTGCATCTGGTAGCAAAGAGCTAGCAGATTGGTTTGCCCCATTCTGGTCTGCTTCCTGGTTGCACTCTCACAAAATAAACTCCAAGCTCCTTCGAGTTAGCCCAACACCACTAACACACAACACTGCCCCTTTGCTTCCCAAGCCTGGTGTTTGTTGCTCTAAGGGAAGGAGATTGGGATAAAGAGTCTATGTATTCACAAATCTGGGGGTACAACGGCAGAGAGCAGCTTGGCCCAGAGTGAGGGAGATCTTGCTGCATTATTTTTCCCTGTGTGTATGTAGAAATGAAAGACAATACATTAAATACATTAAAGCAACATCCATAGTTCCTAAGTTAAGGTAACTCCTACAGGCTAGTATGTTAAACTTCTGCCTCAGCTGCTTTCATGCTTTCAGCTCTAAGAAAACTAAAAACTTTATTCTTAAGCTAATAATCTGAAGTACTGGAGGTTTTAAGATAAGGTAAATTAGGTGCATGCAATGTTTAAACATTTTTCTTGTATTCTCAGTAGCTTAAGTGCTTAATACATTTGCAAATATTTCTAAACATTTCTGAATCCAAGCTGCATACAATCATGTTCCAGTTTAGTCTCTCACATCATGTTACCAAATCTACCCTGTAAGATTCATTATCATATACTATACTTATATTATTAGATATTATATATTATTTATATATATTGCTACTTTTATGTAATATTCTGCAGAGATAGTTTTAATCTAACAAGATTCAAAAAAAATTTAAAATTAACAAGGAAACATATTGCAGATAAAGCAGAGAGCCATTTGTAATATAAAGCAGGGTGGTATTTTTAGTAACATGCAAATACAACTGACAGGCAAGTCTTTATTTAATTAGTTCCTATTTCTAAGGGCAGAGTTCTGCATACACATCCACTCAGCTCCCTGTAATTTTAGAGACTGTCTAGATTGCATATTTAAAACTACTTCTTCTCTGAATGTCACTTATTGTACTTCTCAACTTCAGCTTGCAACAATTTACTCCGTATATCTCAACCATGCTTATGACTTGATCCTTAATTACTTCCAAACAGATCTCTTTGCCTTTGTTTTAAAGCGTTTTATTTTCAAAACTGACTTAAATGTGCGCAAGTTGCACAGCATGAAAAGGCAGCATCATTTTTATATGCTCCTCACACTTATAAAATGTTCACATCGATTCATTTGCATATCCTACTTATTTCTGCAGCTAAAATAGCAGGCAAACCGGGCACTTAGTGCTCAGTGGTAAAAGGGCACTTCTGCACGTCTCTTTTTTCCAAAGAACTTGCCAAAGCAAACCTACTGCCTCTTTAGCTGCGGGGAAAAACAAAAAACCTCCCACATGTGTCAGAATTCAAGGAGCAGAGGGAGAGGGTATTTTATTTAAGAAAAAAAAAGAGAGAGAACAAAAAAAGACTTTTCAGCAGAGGTAAAAAGCAGTACAGCTAAGGTACTTTGGATTTTTGATTCACTTGAACCTTTTCCTCTTACAAGAAGAATCAGTGAGCCTACAACTCCTCCACAAGCGTTGTAGTAGGACAAGCAATTAAGACTTTTAGGTAACAAGAAACAAGAAGAAATCATCAGATTACAAATATACATACACATGCATTTATACAGATACATGAAAAGCAAATCCATCACCTTCGTATCACCTCAATTTTTTGCCCCTTTACACTATGAACTATGAAAATTTCAAAGCAGACTTTTTTTTCTAATGCCTTTCTTATTGGGCTACTGCACTAAAGGATCAGACAGGGCTTGTGCTCATCTGATTTTGTGCCCATCACTATCATATTCCTTTTACTGATTTGCACATCCAAATAGGATGCCACCTCAATATGAAATTAAACTGCTTCAAACCTGACCTTATTTTCTTTCAAACACAGAAGCTGCAAACCTCCTTTGGAGAAAATGCAACTGAAAAAAAAAGTAGTAAAAAACCTAACAGAAGAAGGAAGAAACCTAAATTTTCTGGTATACACCACAGCTGCTGATGACATAACCTTCCCTGAAGGTACCAGCGACACAGTTCCTCATGTTTTACACCAACTGTCCTGAGTTTTTCACTAAGTACATAAATCTCACAGTGACTGAAAAGCGAAGCAGGAGTTTGCTTTGTCAAGAAGCCTGCGGCATCTTGCGCTTCTCTCCAACGCCACAGGCAGCAAGAAGCTGCTTTTCCGTGACCGTCCTGGCCACAGCATTTCTTTCCGTTCATAGCAGCACACAGTGGGTAACATGGAGACACAGCATTAAGAGCCCCGTTGTGCTACCTATGCCCAGTACTTAGGCACAGCTGAGAGCTGGCCCCATGGCGGTGAAAAGGCATTAAGGAAATATTTGCACAGGGAAGTATTCTCTGTGAGGAAATGGCTGTTACCGCCACCAAAAGCGAGGCAAAGCGAGGCACACCACATGCTGTGGGGAAAACCCACTGGGAAGCTCAGTTCGGGCAGAGTGAGGAAGCTGGGACTGGGGCTGTCGAGCTCCGATCACATGGAAGGTTCCAGCACACACAAGAACCAGCTCTGATCTGTGTGGTCCACATGCTGGAACCAGCTCTGACCACCCTGAAGGTTCAGACAAGCTGCCCCCCACTTCACATCCTCGCAGCACGTGTGGGGCAGGACACTTGAAGGAGACGCTGACCCCTGTAACAGCCATTAATATGCTTTGGATGGAGAGAAGGTCACAGGGCCAGGCGCTGTGACCAGTGAGGCCTTCACTAACCCATGAGAAAGCAGCCGCCACCACGACAAGCTTCACAGGAGGCGCTGGGGAAAAAGGGCTCGGAAACAGGAAGGGCAGCGCACTTTCCCACCATCTTTTTTAGAGCTCGTGGGGGATAGATAGAGGGGAAAGATCACAAAACCACCAAGAGCAAAGCAGAAAAGGCTCAGTGAGGCCTTGGGGCAACCTACCCATTTTCCACTTGATCACAGGGAACCGCCAAAGCAGAGTTCCCATCAATAAGTGCATTAATTAGAAACCACAAAGACCCCTCGCCATCCTCGTGTTTTTCCTGACAGAAAGCATGTCAAAACTTATTTTACTTACTACAGTATATAAAGTTAACAAGAGCTTTCTTTCTGTATCGAAAATAAGCATTTCTCCTGTTGCTTTCAGGAGAAATCCTGTTGATTCCTCCTATGCCTTTGGAAAGAGTTATGAGACACTTATTTGAAGACGAAAAAGTGGCTGTGCCTTATTTTTTTTCTTTGAATCTGACAAGTCCATTATACCAATTAATTTTTTCTAAAGATGCAATAAAGAGGGGATGTGAGTACATTTGAAAATGCTTAATAAAATACATGATTTCCCTCCTCTCTAGATTTAATACTTCTATCACCAGCTTCTATTTTAGATATAATGATATATCTATCTATAACAATGTATCAGACAATTTTTTTAAAGAAAAACAAGACAGGGTATTAATATTGTTTTTATATGATTTCTCCCTGAACTACAGATGGGATAAATGCCATAAAGGTCTATTTTCTTAGTGACATCCTACGGAGGTTTTAGAGCAACAATAGCAGACCTATGCAAACCACAGTAAAGGTTTTGAAATCTCCAAAATACCTATAGCTCGAAGCAATGCAGTTATAGCACATAAAACCTCATACATATGTATTTAACAAACTGGGCTTGAACAATACTGAATAAAATCTTTCTAGAGAAGAAATGAGTGTTGGTGACTCACTGGGACAATCACTGTTGGAGCAACTGCTTAGCCTCAGGAAATGGGGAACTGGTCAGGGAACCAAAGAAATGACTTATCAAGGAGCTCAATGAGTTTAGGAACCCAAGATGTATTAGCTGAAATGTGGTAGGATAACCTGGAAAGGCTCTCCTAGGCATTTTGGTATTTCCTGCTTTCTTTTTATCCCTGAACAATGAAAACAGAGTGCTAGAAAGCACTGGGCTCTTAAGATTGCTCTGTAATGGGTCAGCTTCAGTTGTCCTGACTATATTGTAAACAGTGTTGTGTATTTTTTGTATTTAAAAGAGCCTGAATGAATACTTTCTAAACTTTTTCCAACTAAGTAACCTGCTCTTCCTTCTGCAGTTCAGTACAACATTTCAACACAGCATAGGTGGCCATGGAAAATTCTTTTTCAGCAGCTGATCTGGAATCACTGAAAAAAGAGAAAATGTACTTATGCTCTTCAGCTTTATTAAAATGACGTATGACAAGTTTCATCAGTTACTGAAACTACCCCCGCTTAAATCAAATACAAGATTGTTCAACTACTAACAGCATTAGGAAGAAATAAAGGATCATAACTTATGCTTATTGAAGCTAGTATAAGTCTTGCAATGTTTTGGTTTTGGTTGAGGCCTAGGATATATCTATTCTCTCTAGGAGAAAAATATTTTCCACAGTTTCTAGAAGACACTGTGGTGGCAGTGTATCTATTTATCATGCTAACCCAGTAAAGAGTGCTTATTTCTGCCCGTTCTCCAGCCTCCCTTCCTCACCCTGCATGCTTTCTTTGTTCAATAAAGTGCTTTATTGATATTATTATAATTAATAGCAGAAAATTCAGCTACAGAAGGTGGTTTAGCTTTACAAGTGTCAATTTTATTCTCATTGAGAAATAAAAGACCTGTTAAGTAATTTGGAAAATCAATTACTTTCCTTATTTCAAACCATTGATGTATATTATCTCTCAGAAGCGGCTGAATGCTCCAAATTTCCTGCAGATGTCCTTCCTAATGCTTGAACTTTGGGTAATTCTTAATGAATAATATAGTATAAGCTAACCATCTTCTTTGTATAGCATTAATAATTTTCTCAATTGTTCTGTAGAAAATCATGGCATAGCATCACACATTCAATTATACTACACACTATCATCATCTCTGGTAACAGAATGACCCTAGATGATCCTCTGGAAATCTGAAACATTTACAGATGTAAGCACAGTAAAATAGAAGAGGTTTTCATTAACAGTAGTATTTTCTATAATTGCTTAGGAAGTGCCACTTTTATATTCATCAGTCCTGACAGTAACCAACAGAGGAGAACACTTCTGGAAACCAAATTGAAGTCCTGAAAATGCTGATTCTGAAATGACTATTTAATTTATTTTTAAAATCATTCCTGTCTTTGCTCAGTAACCAATATTACTAGGGTTGAACAACAACCATTTGTCATTATTCGTTTTTTTCTAAAAAATTCTAACAATCTCGTACATCTTTTGACGAAGCACTAGCCTAAATGGAGAGCGTAGAATCAAAGTCTTTGCTTGAATTGGGCAAGGCTTCACCTCTTGCGTGGCTCTAGTAACTTCTTCAGTGGGCTTACAGCTGAAATGACCTAAAGCTCAGCAAAGCCAGCGGAACTTATAAAGTGCAACACATTCCTGACCAGAGCCAGCAGTTACATTTTAACTCATCTGTCAAGTGTGACAACAGAAAAGCTCATGGCAAATTAAGAAAAGCAGTTAAGTTCAGCAACGTTCTCTGTGTCTTCAAGCAGATCATATACAAGTAGCATTTTAAAATGAAATGCAGGCATTATTAATAAAGCAAGCAAGGAACTTTTTTGCTTTTCCCTAATTTATCTTGCCTGAGATGCAGCACAGTATGACCACTATGATCATTATACCATTATCAAAGCTCAAGGATGGAAGCTTTCAGGTCTCTGCTAGGTGCACGCATTCCCCGGGGTGCTGCTCTTGTTTCTATACTTAGCTGGAATCCCACTGTGCAAATGGATTGCCATGTGCAAGAGCAGAAAGAAATTGGGCTTTTAGTGTTTCAACTTTTCAAGTAGCCACACAATCTGGGCAGAAAGAAAGCACATTTAAAGCATAAAAGAACTAAAATAAATCATTCCAGGGAATCTATTTACAGAGCAAATATATAATAGTTTTTAAAAAAGCATAATGCTTTAACATGTAATCAATGTTAGCTAAATACTTATACCACATCATACAATCTGGAAAGTTCAAGAAGTAGAGAAAATAAACATGTTTAACTCTCTTTGCAGCTGCTTCTATTCCTCACTAAAACAGAGAAACCTAAATAATCTCAATAACATGACCCAGCTCCTGTTTGGCAACATCAGTATTTCTCAGTTCAAAAATCCTGGAACTTACTGCTACTTTAGTGCTTGCTGCTACAGCACTGATGCATTCAGACTCCCTACTCTATGGCTACAGAGTCCTTAAGATCTGAAAAATCTCTGGTCTACAACATCCCAACCTGAATTCAGGGAAAGTTCTTCAAAAAAAAAAAAAAAAAAGAATTAATAATAATTAAAAAAGCTAAACAAGCCCCAGCGTGTCAACAACGATACACATACTGGTATTTTTTTCCGCAAGAAAAACATATCATGAGCACTCGCTACTGTTTTACGTGTGCGTGCCTGTGTGTTCCAATTAACGTATTTTCTCATCCTGTAGGAAAATCTAAAAATTAGTCATGTCGGTGTGATGTATGTCTGGTCTCAATCAGAAGTTGTATCATTAAGTCATGTAAAGTTATCCTATAAAGGTATTCGAATCATACATAGTTTTAGAATAATGAAAGACATTCTACCATGGAATGCAAAACGCCACCAAAGGCACTTCACAAGTTCTCCTGAGCAGCTGCAATCTAAGGTATAAGGCAAGCAAAAAGATCAAAAACCTGACTGCCACCTTGATAGCAAGGACATAAAGTCCAATTGATAAAGAAGAGGTATTTCTGAAACAACCTTTTTTTGCATGAAAATTAACAACTTTTTCACTTATTCAGTTATTTAGGTTATAAATATTTGTAATTTGGCTGTTTTGAATGTAAAAAAAAAAAAAAAAAAAAAAAAAAAAAAGCTTTGCTTGAGTTTCAATACTGCCAACTAGGTAATGAAGATGCCTTCTTTAAAGGCGCCTAAAATCTGTAAATTAAATTCTAGAACAGCCTATCAAGAATCCTAAATCCACTCATCCTCCAAGCTATCAAAATGTAGCAGAATCAGCAACAGTGGATAAAGGGCACAGAAAACTGTTCCACAGGGTTAATGGAAAGAGAATCATCTTCCAGGTACTGTTGGTGCCCGCCAAGAATCTCTGGGACACAGCAAGATTTTTGGCTATGCACTTATACACACCTATTAGGGCATAACAATGTAAACATGAATGATTTTTCATTCAATATACAGGTTTGGCATTCAGATATTTTATAGTATATAGCAGTAAGAATCAACACATCTCAGCAATATTTTGACAGAACACAATTTATGTTTCCTTGAATGTATACAATGTGTGAACAATTCTCAATGGTGTTTACCTTCTATTTGTGGTGTATTTTCTGTTTCTCAGTGAGGTAACATCTACATGTTTCTGTAAGAAATATTCAACGTTCTTTCAGCAAGATGTCCTGTCATTCAGATCCGTTCGAACACCTCCCAGAACCTAAGGAAAGGTTGTGCTTAGAAGCGCAGAAGTTTTGCTTCTCATATGTACATATGAATATTTTGATTGGTTCTGAGCACATCTAAGTCAAAATCTCAAGTGAAAATCTCAAGTGAAAACGTAGATCTTCACTTGAAAGCGTGTTAACTTTGATGTTGTACAGCTTAGGTGTTAACAGCAGGCTCAGCAGATTGTTCACGAGTGGGCTACCTAACACGCTTAGCTTTTGCAAGTGAAGGCTGAAAGTGTGAGCAACGAAACTCTCACAAATCCTTTACGGTATTTCCTTGCCAAGAGGAAATATAACACTTTGTATCAGACAATGTAAGAAGTAAGTAAATACATACTCTTTGGGATTTGTTTTTCTAAGCTATGATGTTTGCCCTTACGTATATATATTTTTGAATGATGTGACTTATGGCAGTATTACTAACAACTACTTCAAAAAAAAATCTACATTTAAGTATCTCCACTAATCTATTTCCATGGTAAGAGGATTTTTATGATGCTGATTCCTATGCTTATTCTTTACAAATTAAACTAATTTATTCTGGTATAATACTTTGACTAACATCTAATGCTACATATTATTAAATGGATAAGCATATTTTCCCTTTTATGTTGTCCAGAAAGCCTCTTTGATCAATAATTACAAACCCTACTGAAATAGAAAAGAATCACCATGTCAGCAAGACTTTTCTAAACAAACATTCCCAAAAGGATGCTACCAAAAATAAAGTTTAGAGATGTACTGTGCCTTCAAATGCTATTCTGACAAAGGAATCCCTCCACTTACAGTTTCACGGAGAAGGTGCCAAATGCTACTTTGCAAATATAATCTTTGCATAAATTCAAGTCCCCACTGAACTCACAAGAAAAAAATAGCAAAGAACAGAGCTAAGTGACTAAATAGCTCTCTTATCCTAAAATCAGTTTATTCACTGTACAGAGATTCTTGCTGAGGCATGAAAGATACTGGGATGCTCTGCACGATCAATCAGTTAGGACTTGCTAATACTTCTGAAAGATCCTTCTGCACACCAAGAACCATACGAAATAAGTAGAGTGAACGACTGGAAGAGCGGAGGGTGAAGAGAAGACCAATGACTAGAATATAACACAAAGGTGCAACAAAGAACATGAGGTTAGATTATTCGAACACTGAGGTTGAAGGTAACAATTTAGATGCAAGAAAACTACTCATAAACTAAACTTCTTTCAGCGATGTGTTAAATATACTTGTCCCATTTGGCCATTTTTTTTTCCGAATCACTCCCCAACTGGAAAACCATAGCTGCAACACAACGTTTTGTTTTGGCAGCTTTTGAGCAGAGAGGAAAATCAAGCTGGAGCAGTTGTATTCAATGCCTTTCCAAGCGCAAACACGAAGCCACTGACATAACACGAGCAAGCTTGGCCTATGGAAGGGTGCAAGGTGGCATTCTGAGCAGCACTGGCCTAATAAATTAATCATAATCGCCACTTGTGTGAGTAGAAGCAGAGATTTGACTAAGCTCTCTAGGTTATTATTTTACTTGGATTTCTACTTTCCTTAAAACAAGCTCTACCTTACTTAAAAGAACTCAGATATATTTTTAGATTTCCTCTGATCTCAAATTCACATACATTCCATTGAAAGAAATATTTTGCAGGAAAACGATATGATAAACAAAAATGAAATATTCTCACTTTTGTTTATGTAGGAAGAAAAAAAAACTTTTAGAAAGATTCCTCTGTTTTTGGTAGCTTTCAAAGAAGTTCCTCTCGCTATGCCATAATAATGCTATAAATAATGGGACCAGATCTGGAGTAATTTCAGCCTATATTAACAAACATGACTTAACCAATCACTGAATATATTTTCATATGCTAAAGCTAATTGTGCTCAAATGTTTTCCCAGAAAAGAACTTCTGCTGGAACCTTTTAGCTGGCAAATCAGCCAAATTTGCCATTAAAAAGATCAAGTCCTCTGTGTGCTGTTTTCTTTTGTTTTCTTATTTTAGACTTTTGTCTATTTTTTCAGAAAACTGGGATTTCCATCCTTAATTCCATGGGTTTTTTTGTGCTGAAGTCATTTATATGAAAAATAGGGATAAGCAAGACAAGCTGCTTCAGTGACTTCACATGGCATTCTTCAAAGACTGTTAACATGCTAATCCCTCTGATTTGAAAATGTAGAAGCTGTCATTTTAGAATTACTGATCTACTATTTGAAGACACAGAGGACACCCCACTTCTATTCACATTATTGTTTTCTTTTTTTGCGTGTGTGTTGGACATGTCAGATCCTGTCCCCATTTGGGCAGTGTGCACGTCTAGAAGGAACCATGACAGGTCTCCTCACACCTCTCAAGGTGTTTTCTTTCTACTTGAACACACAGTTGCAACTGGGATACAAACGGCTCCTCAGTCAGACCTACACCTTCAAAATTACCTTATCCCTCCTCACTCTTATGTTTTAATTCGAACTCCATCTCGCAGTCCAGAAAGGGTGCATGAGCACACTTTTTCCTGAGACCACTTCCTGCATAGGGATCTTAAATAGTAACATGTATCATTTATGACCAAGAAGGGCAAAATGATGAAAAAGACAGACCTCAACAGGTCGTAAGGAGATGTTCCGGGGAAAAACAGAACAAAACAAAAGTTATTTTTCTCAGTGTAACTTTTCCAGTGCTTAGAAGAGTGATAATTATGTAGGTACCCCAACAGTGAACGTACATCGTGGGGGAAAAAAAAGAATTAGAGAAAATACAGAATCCACTGATTTAAATCTTTATAGTATGCAGCACTGTAAAACTGGTTTGATGATTTGTAATTTACAGTAGCAAGTGGCACTTATCTTCAGAGTCTTTAAACTCTGTGAATCTTTTACTCCTAAGTCTGAAGCAAATGAAACACATAGAGCTTAATCCAATTTCTTCTGAAGTCCAAGCAAGTCCTTCCACTAAGATCACCGAAAATCAACACATACTCCCTGTCAAGTCTAAGGGTTTCACTTTATAGCTCAATGAAATAAACTTCTAAATCTAAATTTCCCACACTTGGCAGATTCTAACGGCTTCCTTCTTTTCCATCTGAACTGTAATTCCCTCTGATCTAGAAAGACATTTCATTCCCTCATATTACACCCATGGCAGAGCCAGCTGTGCCCCCGTCTCGCTCCCACTGAAAGGTAACAGCCATGAACCTAGAGAGCAGAATTTTGGCATCTGCAGCTAGAACTGCCCAGCAAAAGCAGTTCACTTTTTGCAAAGGCCTGAGAGGTACCACTACACAAACTTACGGATTTAGCGTGGTAAAAGTATTGCCCATCAAGTGCAAAAAAACTGTGACAACCGACCAACATCCCCAGACAATTACTGAAAAGCAGTAGGTCAAACGCTTGCTTTTAGCATTTGCAAGATGACCACTGTGTAAGAAGTTATTGGCGGATTTACCCCTACACCACTGACTGTCACGCTTAAAAGTCTGTCAATTGAAAATGCTTTAAATGAAATTCTCAGAACTAAAAAATACAGAAGACTGAAAAATAAAAATGCATAGCCCTTTAACATATGTAATTATCAGAGTATTTCTCATTTCATCTATGTTTAAATCATATTCTCCCCACAGAGAACACCTTCTATGAAAAATCAATTCACTCATATTGTAAGTAAGTTCCATGGGCTCCAAAGTATTTATTTCCTCACCAACATGTCATTACTTCCACGTGAAATAAAGCATAGGCTGTCAAGTGAATATGCTCAAATATGTAATTTCAGGTCCTTTTATAAAGAAATCTGTGAATAGCACATCCTCCCAACAGATTTCCAACGGACAGCTAATGGGAAGTAAAATTATAGCTGCAGTTTGATCCTCTGTCCTGCAGCACAGTCTTACAATAAATCCCACAGAAGGGTCATCTCCTTCAGTCCATCTCAAGACAACCACCACCACCACCACCACAACTATCCAAATGTCCCTGACCATAATTTTGACAGTCAAGCTCCAAAAGGTATATCTGGATGTTGCTGATGCTGCAGTTAACAACTTCATAAAAAATCAAGTCCTTATCATCTTAGCATCAAGATATAGCAATAAAGTTCTATAAATAAACTTTCTTTGCTGAGATGGCATGAATAATATTTATATTTATTTACTGACACAATGTAAAAATGTATCGATGCTCATACTGTTTAACTTGAGAATATTTTTTTCCTGAACAAGATTGTATTTATTAGAACAACAAAATTTTTTGTTCTGATCTGAGTAGTTGTGTGAAAAACAGAGACATTTAATCACTGCAGTAAATAAACAACTTTAAATTCACAAGCCTTGAATAACTTTAAGCATTTTGCTCTACATAAAGCTATAAACCTCTGTTTTGAATTTCTGTAACTTCCTTGGAGCTCAGAATTCATGGCAAATTAACAGCGCTCTATACAGACAAGAGCGTGTAAGCTGAATGGATTTTGTAGGGGGTAAAAAAGGGGAGAGGGGAAAAAAGCCTCCTTTAAGATTCAAGTCAGTTTTAATTGGCACGGATTAATATGTTCCTACTGCTAGAAATATTTACGACTGAACATGTTTAGTGCGGGCTTATTTTCAGGTTAACCTGTTTTTTGGTTTGTTTGTTTTTTTCTCAGAAGTGCAGTGAAATACCAAGGCAATGTTAAGTTCCTGGCTCTGTTCCCAATAAGAGCAAAATGCAGAACATCATTTTCACTGAACAAAGCCCTTTATGTTAAAAAAAAAATCTTCTGTATGAAAAGCTCTGCTCATTTTCTAGCAACTATGTTAACAACAAGACAAAAAACGCTGTCCCCAGTCCAGAAATGCTTGGTTTACTTGTCTGGCTTCTGTTCATTTGCAGCCTCACCACAAGCAAGAAATAAATCTCAACATTTTTGACAATGGAGTTCAATTTGGAAAACACCTTTAGTGCTGATCCATGGCATACTTGAATGCAGCTGATTTCAGGATGCCAGAAGGGGAATCTTGGGAGTTGCTAACAAGAGCTTTCCAGGGCTGTTTTGCTCGCTGCCACAAGCAGACTGGCAAAACTGTGTTTCAGAGTTCCTACTTGCCCGGGAAGACAATGAATGTAAACATTCAAGCCATTTTAAAGTTAAAATTTAGGTACTTTAAGTAGTTAATACTCACACTTCTTTTTAAAAAAAAAAAAAAAAAACTTATTTTAAGCACTGATTATAGAGTTAGGAAATACTTGAATACTTGTGCTGGGTGAGATCTCTGCTGCAAGCAGGGAAAACTATATCACATTGCTCAGGGAGTCCTGTCAAGTTCAGTCCATCCTGAAGGGTAGATATTCCACACCACTTCGAGAAATCTATTCTAGGGTTTGCTTGGCTAAAAATAATTTTTTTCTTCTGCCTGACCAAAATTACTCAGGTGTCCGTTGCTTTCGGTGCTCCTGCTATGCACCTGTGGCAAGAACGCAGCTCCCCCTTCTCATACTCTCCCATTACATAGATGAAGATAACGGGAAGGTCTCCCCTTAGCCTTCTCTTCCTAGAGCCGAACAGACCCAGCTCCACGTCGTACATCATGCACTGCGACCCTCTCACCATCGCAGGAGCTCTTGCACCGAACTCGCTCCAGGGCATCGTCCTTACCCGGATGCTCAAACTTGGCACAGTACTCATAGGGCTGAAGAGAGGGGAAAAATTACTCCCTTCACCCTGCTAGCTGCTTTCCTGCCAATACCGTCCAGAGGACAGTTGACTTGCTTTGCATGCACTGACTTTACATGCAGTTTGCTGCCTACCAGGAGCTCTGGCTCATTCTCCACTGTCTTTTGCTCTCCCTCCTGTTGGTACCAAAGCCTCTGCTACTCCATTGTTGCAGATAGTTAGGGAACGGCGGCCGGAAGATATCGTGCTGTACGGAAAGATAGGGCCCCTAATAGCCAATAGTGTTTAGTCTATGGTATAAGCAGACGGATGTGACGTTGTAAACCTGGCTATATAACACCTTGTTACCCATCAATAAAGGCCATTTGCCGTCCACCACATTGGTGTCAACTAGCTGATGGCCCGAGTGGTTTGGGGGTGGTCGCCGTGCCGTCCCTGAACCAGGTCGCTGCAGCCGTTTGTACTGCAACAAGTGGTGCCGAAACCCGGGAACGTCATCGCCTGGATGAGCGAGCAGCGTGAGCAGCAGCCAGAGCAAGTGGACCACCCCGGCGAAGGGGACACTACCGAATCAACAAGGAGGATGGAAGCCCTCATAAAGGTCGTATCACAATTGCATAAGTACTGGGGGATTGATTGTAAGCCAAAAGATTTTACTCTTGCAGTTACAAGGCTTTTGAAAATTAAGGCTATAGACCAGCCGGTGGATATTCTCCACCCTGAACTGTGGGACAAATGTACTAAGGCATTAGCTGAGGAGACAATGTTCTCAGGTTGTGGGAAAAACCTTAAGGCTTGGGGAAAAGTTGTACAAGCCTTACAGAAAGCTATGAAAGAGCAGGAGACTTGGGTAGCAGTAAAAGACTGTTTATTGGCCACGTCCAAAGTGGGAATCGGGACAACTGCGCAGACTTTGGACCCCCCAGATGATGGCAATTCTGCTGAGCCTAAAGGTCAGCAAGAGGGTGAAACATCCCCTCCATCCCCGAGCCCCGCCCCGCTTACAGAGGAGCAGAAACAGCCGAAATCTGTTTGGAGCGAGCTAGCCGAGGAAGCTAGGAACATTGAAAAGAAGTCAGAGCATGGTGACGTCTGGGCCAGGCCACCACCCTATGCCCCTCAAAATGGCGCCGAGCCACAGGGGGTAGGGTGGGGCGAGGGTGCCCCCGGCGCGAGTGAGGCGCCGAGAACCAATGGGAGTGACCGGACAGCTGAGGGCGGCCCGAGGGAGGGGCCGGGAGCGAGCCCGAGGGAGGGGCGAAGAGAAGACCCGAGGGAGGGGTCGAGAGCAAGTCCGAGTGAGGGGCGGAGAGAAGACCCGAGGGAGGGGTCGAGAAGAAGTCCGAGTGAGGGGCCGAGAACCGATCAGAGCGGACATTTCAAAAAACGCCGAAGCCCAACAAAAAAGTACCGGAGCCCGGAAGTGACCAGTCAGTCGAGTTCCGACTCTGGATCAGACACTAGTCAGGACGAGTGGCTCACAACTGATTCACACTTAAGGAAGGAGAAAAAGAAGGTAAACATCCGAATTAAAGAAAAACCGGCGGGAGCATTCATGATTAAGCATGTTGCAAAGGAAGAGCATCTGACCCCAATTCAGGTGGCTGTTACCTTCAAAATAAAACTAATGAAAATTGTGAGTTTCTGTTCACAGGACCGGATCATCGGACACCCCCGTAACCCGTACACCCCGGTGACAAGCGTCCCGCCCGAGCCTGCGAGTTCCACGCTGACCGAATCCAGAAAACAACAAAACAGCCTCCGCAAGAGGGGGCCGCGATGCCTTTGCGTTATCTTAATTTTGCAGCTTGTCACTATAGGACAGGTAGAGTCACACCAGCCCTTTAAATGGGGTACTTGAACAGATCGAACAATCTCGAGCAATTAGTACAAAAATAACTACAGGGCCACCAGTTTTCAGTGCCATGCCTTGCCAACTAGCACCCATTGAACCCTGTTCCAAACGCAGCCGGTACAAAAATTTGTTCACCGGTTCGCTGTGGTTAACCACCCTGATATCCACCTTGATAGGGCCGATCACAATGATCATGATGACGCTAATCTTTGGACCCTGTATATTGAATAAGCTCATGCCATTTGTCAAGAATCGGCTAGAGAAGGTTAACATCATGTTAGTAGAACACCGACAACTGCTTTAAGAATATATCCACTCAGTATTACCCCCAAGTTATCCCAAGGTACACCCTATTCCTACACCCTGGTATTACCTGTCATCCCCTACCTTCTACGCGCCGCCTTCTTTGTGCCTTATGTTTTATGTCAAGTTTATGATATGTAATTTTAAGATTGGTATAACTATAAGAATAGAATAAGATAGTAATAAGAAAAGATAGTTGTATTTTAGCTAGTTTTGTTATGCATAGGGAGGGGGGAAGTTGTTGCAGATAGTTAGGGAACGGCGGCCGGAAGATATCGTGCTGTACGGAAAGATAGGGCCCCTAATAGCCAATAGTGTTTAGTCTATGGTGTAAGCAGACGGATGTGACGTTGTAAACCTGGCTATATAACACCTTGTTACCCATCAATAAACGCCATTTGCCGTCCACCACATTGGTGTCAACTAGCTGATGGCCCGAGTGGCTTGGGGGTGGTCGCAGTGCCGTCCCTGAACCAGGTCGCTGCAGCCGTTTGAACTGCAACACTCCATGGGGTTATTTATCCCAGAAGCAAGACTTTGCATCTGCCCTCATTGAGCTTCATGAAGTTTTCATCAGCTCATTAGTCACAATTCCTCTAAATAGCAGCCCTGTTTGCCACCAGATTGACTGCTAACCCCAATCAACAGCAAACTCCCTGAGAGTGCAGTTCACCTCTTTTTCCAGGTGATCATTAACAAAGACATCAAAACAGTATTTGCTCTAGCTGAAATCCTTGAGGGACATGACTAGTCCCTGGCTGTCAACTGGATTTTGCAACACTGATCACAATATGTATCTGTAACAACACACATCATATGGGAGAGAGCACTGAATGCCTTGTTAAAGATCAAAGCAAATGATAGTCATCCCCACTGTCCACAGAGCCTGTCCTCTTATCACAGAAGGCAGTCAGGTTAGGCAAACCCTGATTTGCTCTTTGTAAATCCATGCTGATTGATCCTAATCTCCGTCTTCTCCTTCATATGGCTAGAAATGGTTTCTAAGAGGATTTGCTCCATAACCTTCCCAGGACCTGAGGTTAGGCTGACCAGCCTGAAATTATCTGGATCCTCTTTTCCTTCTTGAAGCTGGGGGTGACATTTGCCCTCCTCCAGCCATCAGGAATCTCCTCTGAACACCCCAAACTCCTGCAGATGAGCACACAGAGTCTCCTGACAACAGGAGCCAGCTCCACCTGCGTGCTCACACAGATCCCACCTGGTCGCATGGACTTGTGTACACTCAGCTGAGTTAAGTATTACATAACTCTGTCTTTTCCTATGGTGGGGTAACGCCTGACACCAAGGGAC
The DNA here is from genome assembly GCF_059628265.1 of Tinamus guttatus. NCBI lineage: Eukaryota > Metazoa > Chordata > Aves > Tinamiformes > Tinamidae > Tinamus > Tinamus guttatus. The sequence goes on along the minus strand of NW_028288756.1, from coordinate 5,233,964 downwards.
CAGGGAAATCTAAGAACGGACCCTGGTAATAACACTGGACACTGAAGACTTCATCCTTTGTCACAAGATCCTCTGCCCCCTTGAGCAGGGGGTCCAATGTCTTCACTTAGAGAAGCCTTTGAAGAGGTAGTTCTTGAAGGTCAACCAGCTGTCCTGGCCCTTTTGGCCGCACAGTAACGTCAGTTTTTTGAGATCCACAAAATACGTACACCTTGTAACCACCCACTATTACTTTCTCTTTTCAGTAGACCTAAAAGAAAAAAAAAACATTTAAGTGCACTCCACACAGGATGCAACAGCTAGGATTTTATTCTCAGCTGTAATAGAGAGTTGCACACAACTGACAACATTTATGTTTCCTTCCATGTATCGCTAAAAGATCTGTATTTAGAAGAACCAACTCATTTCATCTGAACTGGTTTACTAGATCCTAGCAGGTACATCATTCATCTCAGTGAACTGTTTTTTAAAGGTTTTGTAACACTTTGTTTTACCTGTAGGGCAACACCATTGCCTGCATTTCAAGTTAAATCCATCCACTTTCTCCCTTTAAGTGGCATACAGAGGGTCAGCTATAGAAATGGAAAAGACTAGCTTTATTTCAGAAAGCATTATATATATATATATATATATAATACAATCAGTATACAATCAGGAAAGCAGGTCTGAGTTTTGATAAAGGAAGAAATAAATGAAAATCAGTTATAATAAATAAATGCACCACTTTTTTTATACTGCCTCGTACAATTCATGTTTAGATTTGTACTCTCCTACATAAAATTCTTTCTAGCTACACTTTTATTTGACTTCGTACATTAACTAAAAATTATTGCTGCCTTACAAAAGAAGCAAGGCTTATTGAAACAGTAACTTTTGTTTTGGCTTCTAAAATTTTAGAAATTCTTATGAAGAAGCTTGATACCAGCAATCCCAAATATTAAATTACCACAGTTTCCAAAAATAATAACCTTTTAATATAATGAATTTTGATTTATTTTACTTTCTGAGCCTGGGGCATACAGTTCGCTAATGCTTTACATCTTTCTTAAATGTCAAAAGCAGCAGAATCCTGACAATATACTCTTCAAATTAAAACTGGAATTCTAAAATAAACTGACTGCGTCTGGAAACTGCTGCTTAAGAAAGCACGTATAAAAGGAGAAAAAGGCATTGATGGAAAGCTGTTCTTGCACGTACTCTTAGGAGGACATGACTAGCCTACAGGCCAAATGCTTCTTCAAAAAAAGGTTTTGGAAAAAATAGTAAAAGAAACTGAGTGACAGTATGGTAAAGGCTGTTAAACAGGGGAAAAAGCTTATGTGAAGGTATCACATCATTTCCCCCACTTGCTTCTCACAGTGGCACCACACGTCATTTGCTGTTCATCCATCTGTGCAGGCCGCAACATATCGCTCCTGCCTTTGCTATGTGTTTATATTTTGCCTCGGGTGACAATTTTGCCTTGCCCCGCAGTACGGACAGACCACGCAGTTCCAACACCTGGATACCCCCTTATCGTTTATCTAAGTCTAAACAATGGCAAGACAAACAATCGTGCTCCAAAGCAATTCCTAAAAACATGATTGCACACATGAATTCTGCTCTCCTACTAAGCTTGGCTCACAAAATTTAACTCAAGAGAAAATCCACTCTCTATCAGAAAATCTCTATGGCTTTTCTTGCATGCATTCTGTATGTACGCCTGTAGTTCGTTTTGTAGTTGCTGTGAACTAAGTTTATTACAGAAAAACCTTCGAAAGTGATGCAACTCATGAGAGAGGAGGGGGTTTTTGGGCTCTTTTATTTAGACAAAGCAAGGTATCTTGTCCTGCAAGCTTTCACCAAAGTTACAACACATACATATACACAACTGCATTTGCTTGATGTTATCTGAAAAGGCCAAAAGTATTCTTCAGATTTGCCTATGTAGAATAAAAATTTAACTGGAAAATTAGGTCAAACTAAAATTGGAAACTTTGCGAACAACTGCATCCATTGCAAAAGACGAGGTACTGTGAATATCTCACAAGAAAATGAAGGCCTTATGTGTTTTAATAAGCTATATATTTATATCTAAATATGCTATCTATCCATATGCACACACTCTTTGTCTATATCAGTCTTCATCAATTTAGCTTTTAGGTTATATGATTCAGTTCATGAACTACTTGATTTTTCAGAGAGAGGCATACAGTGAGAATCACAGCCTACTTTCCATATACTGTGAAATAAGATATTTCAATGAAACTAGGAAAATATACTATGACTGCAGGCAGCAATTGAATTTCTACAAATTTCTTGCCTATGACAGTGATAATTTCTGAGCATCAACACAGACAAAATCCCCATGTGCTTTATCAGTCACTCCATTTTGTCAGTTCAGCCCAAGGGACTGAGGGTGTAGGCATGTGAACGAGGAAAGCAAAGGGGGAAAATTATTTTTAAAAAAAGGAAAAAAAAAAGTTATCATATAAATGTCTCCACGAGATTCTAGATTAAATGCAGCTGTGCTTGTGAAGCAAGACTCAGCCAACTGCCCAGTAAATTTGCAAATTACTCTCTATGAAAGAAAAGGGAGAAACTCTACAGGTAAAGCTCAATAAATACTATAATCAAACATTTCTGACTACTGACTAAGCAGATCTCCTGCCTAGATATTTCTATTCTAAAAGAGGCCCTACAAGTGCTTTACTACATTATGCCTGACCTGAAAAAAGAAAATCCAATCAAGCCAATCCAAATGAAGTCTGTGTGTTTGAATGAAATGGAACTGAAGAGACAGAATTTCAGTTCCTAGCTGAAGATGACACTGGAATCCAACCCCCCTGTGACTGCCTGCCTTACCAGTCCCTACCATTGACTGATTTTATCCCCTGAACTGCAAAGGATGCAACTTTAAAAGACACCTCCCTAGTACAGCTGCAATTTTGTTGTGCATTTATACACACATACTCTACCAGGATTTCCTAAGTTTTTTATTTGTTTGCTTTATAGCTACTTTTTTTCAAATAATTTTTCTTGTTTTTACTTGCCCTACAAATATTTCTAATTCAATTTGCACTATAAGGTCACAGAACTTGCAGAAAAAAAGCCCAAATTACTTCTGTTTCAACTTTAAAACAGAAAACATACATACAGACTCAACAAGATAATCAAATGTTTCAATTTTCTTAACTACCCCTTCAAAACACTCCCTAGTTGCACTTAAAGACTTCTCTGAAATTAAAACATAAATATGTTCTAGAAGTGAAAAGGAAAGATAATTAGAAACTGGCACATTCATGGAATTTGTATTATCTTCCCTGTATGCTGTTCCTTGTAAACCCAACCAAAAGTTGCAAGCAAATATTAAGGTATTACAAAAAGCAATAATTCTGACCTTGAAGTAATACTTTATGAATCACATATTCATTCTTCATTATGTATCTACAATAAAGTTTCTATTATTAAAAAAACAAAATCAAACAACCACAACAAAAACACACAGTCCTGGAACTCTTTAATTATTTCATGACTGTAGATTCTTATCACACTCCGCAGAGCAAAAAACACATTATGAAAACAAATGCTAAGGAATTTTTTGTTTGTTGTTTTCCTGGTAAGTACCATTCTTGGCTTAAAAACAGAATCACACCAAAAGGACTTGGTCCATTCTAGAACACTGTGAAGAGTGGAACACAGCACTAATTTTTTTTTTTTTTAAATATATAAACCTTCAATTTCCAAAACATGAAAGAAGAGCACAATTTCATCGGACAAATGTACACTTAAAACCATGACAGAAAAAAAGATGCCATAGTGCAAATATCTGGTTTACTACTAATGATTGAAATACATTTTTAGGGTAATTTCTCTATGAAAGCAGAGTTTAAGATAATTCACCTTCCATGAGAGATTTTAATTTCCTCTAACTTAGGCCTTGGTTCCTAATTATATGATCTTAACTTTTTTTTTTTAATTTAATTATTAAATGTTCACAAGGAATTCCACCAACCTGAAGAGTTTTCCATTTAAATAACCCAGAGATTGTTAATATAACAGATGAATTCTGTTTCAGATGAGCCGATGAATTTCTGGGCTTCAAAAAGCTTGGTCCCCTTTTGTAATTGAGACTACTGAGTACAAACTGCTAAAATAACCACAAAGTGAGTCACGGCCACAGAAGAAATTAGTAAGGAGGTTCCTGTGCTCTTTGCCAAGGAAAAGAGTAATTTCTACTATCAGCAGAAGAAAAATACAGAACTCATCTCAAAATTCTTTCTATTTTCTTCTCAGCACAGACATATACAATATACATATTGCTATAGTTGAAACAGCTTAGTACATTTTCATTGCATAACGCTCAGGTTGCACAGAACTCGCTTTTCACAGAATCAGAGTCACAGAGGTTAGAAGGGACCTCTGGAGATGATCTAATAGATGATTTTTCTGATAGGAAATGCTTCTTCCAGAAGCATTCTGGAAACAACTGGGCTACTCTTCTAATAGAAAAGCTATTATCTTATTTACAAATTACAGTTTTTTCAACATTCTTGAAAATATATTACAGGTATTTTTCAAGAAAAAAAATTCCAAAGATTCCTAACTTCACAACGACATTTTCTAGAAGTTTCCTCATTTTCCCCCCAGTTTTGACTATCTGAATTTATAAAAACAACATTCAGTAATGCATGAAAAGCTGCAGTATTTTTGCAAAATAAACATTCTATTAGATCCATGAATGTCAGATAAATGAACAAAGGCAAAATGTGTCTAGCAATACAAAGTGGCAAAGATACTTATTTTTAGCAAAATGTTATTGGTGCACAGAAATGCTCAGTATTAAAATGCAAGACATGAGACATCTGTTGTACAGCTCATATTCCTAAGAAAAGCCTTTAGAGTGCCGTACCAGCACCCACACGGCTAAGATGGAAAAACATCAGGTGCTCATGGTATCTGCTTCCCATCTTCGTAATTAGTGGCAAGGCATGAACTGAACACCTGAAGGAGTAAACATGCTCTTTGACTGGGTTCTTAGTAGGCAAACATTATCCTCCAGAAATATCTTCCTGGCTGGCAGAGTAGAGTTTGTGACCTGGCACGAGCTCCAGCTCAGCCTACCTAACAAGGCACTTGGATCAAGGTACTCAGTTAATTGGAGGAGAGAAAATACAAAACAAAACAACCACCCCACACCACTCCCCAGAATAGAACAGCTCCTGCAGGGCACTCATTGAGGGGGGCCGGTTCATTTTACTACTGCAGAGCATATTGTGTTTTCTAAAATCATGACAGAAGAGTCATCCACTCCGATGTAAAGAGACATGTTCATACCAAAGCTGGCCCTTCCTATGATACTGTCCCACTCACTCGATTTTATCATCAAATCGGCTACAGACCAAAAAGGCTTTATATCACACGATGCAGGATTTGCTTGATGCTCCACACAGAGTGTGATGAGGGACGTTGAAACAAGCAAAAAACCCTGTCCTTAACCTGCAAGTGTCCAGGACGGGACAGGATACTACTTGCGGATCATTTCATATTTTGCCTTTGTGCTAGCTTGGTTACTCTTTCTTTCCACAGGACAAGAGGAAGTCGATGACGGTCTCTTCAAAACCTGGTTAAATCTTACATCCTCAAGCAGAGCCTCTGATGATCTTACAAAAAACAACAAAAACTCTGGCACTGTTTTTCATTCTCCTTGTTGCAGGTTTGCAGCCAAATTTCATGCAAGGCAGACCCAGTCCCTCAAATGCTCACTTGAATCATCTTGACTCTCACCTTCAGAATTAAGAATGAGAATTCCTCACGCTAGCAGACATTTTCTGTTTCTGCAATCCACAATAACATGGGAAGCATTCTGAAAACAAATATAACTACTTTGGAACACAAATAAAATAGCTTTTATATTTTATCTACACAACATTTCACACATTGCCTATCAAGAGGTGGGCACAACTAGTAATTAGAATCTCAGTACTTCTCTCAATATTATCTTCTTTCCCTAAAGCAAAAGGGCCGAGTTTGACCTTTCCTTCAAATTAAACCCCAGGAGCTGCATTTCCCTGCCTGGAACAGGACATACTGCAGTCAAACGTTTGTTTGCACTGGTTGCTATGGGAATTAAGTGGCAGATTCCTTCCACAGTCCTTTCTGTTTGTTCTGTCCTTCCTACTTTAATAGAAAAATAATAATAAAAAAAGGTTATCACAACCATTCGGTGAGGTATTTTTCTTAGAGATGGTTAGAGTGAGGGACTGGCAGTGAGGGACTTTCCCTTTTGATGTCTCATCTACTTATCTTGACTTGGACAACACATATGACATTCCTAGGATGACTCTTAAATGTAATTTAAGAATATTCAGAATATTATTCTCATGTCCCAGTTATAAAAATGTAAACCAGACTAACAATCACACAAGTCCTCCTACTAAATTTCCTTGTTCAGAAGTTCATCTCCTCTTTCCTCGACACTGAAACTTATCAGCAGTTCGCAACCATCTGCCTTTAAGAAAGTCTACAAGTGCAAAACAGTACTAATTCTTTCCTCATTTCTTATATCCTGAAAATTTAACTGGGACAGAAGCATCAGTCTGCTTGCCATTCTTACACTCACCCTGCACGGTACCTGGGAAGCAACAGCTACTAGTCAACCTGGCCAACTATATCTATAGATCCCTTAAGAAAGGCAAAGAGAAAAAAATGGGGCGTTCATAATTTTTTCCAGAATACTGGGAAAAAAAAATAAAAACCAAGAATTGCAGAAGCAGGTATGTTTTCTGAAGACAAAGGAACAGTCTTTCTTTCTCATAGCAGGCTTGATGAGTGACCCCACAAAAATGACTTCTTGAACTGAGAAGAGCTTGCTTAAAATATTATTCCTGGTAGTCTATTGCAAATATGCAGGACACACAAGACAATATTTCAAATAAAAGGAGGTAAGACCTTGAGGTGGTAAATTCTGCACTGATAGTTTTTATATATATATATATATATATATATATGTATACATACAGATTAAAAAGAAAGAATATTTTGACTAATGAAAGCTAGATATTTCTTAGAAATACTGGTAATCATGAAAACAAAACCAACAAAAAACAACCTAAAATGCTGTAAAAGGTATACACTTGAAATTCAGAGTCATACAAATTTGTGCTTCAGAGCCTTTTACAAAGCAAATCTGAAAACACGAGTTACATGAACTGGTGTTCTTTCCTAACTAAATCACAGAATAAGATTGAAAATGTGTCAGCTATATTTCACCCATTCTGAAATGAATACACTATGTGCATCAGTTGAGTATTAATACAGCATTTATGCTCATGTTGCACCTTTGGGCACAAGCCTAGACTTGTGAGAATGGAGTCCCCGTTCCTATGGGGAAATCCTAACAAAACCTGGACTGTAGGAATGTAAGGGAAGGCGTCAGTTGAGCTGAGATTTGGGGCAAGTTTCTGCACTTGAGCAGGGGCCCATCCCTGCAGAGGCCCCACACTGAGAAGCTCGTCCCTGCACTGCCCTTTCCCCTCCGCTGCAGAAAACATTTTATCTTGGTTATTTTGGGGGGATCCATTATCACAACCCTGGAGTAGCTGTTGGGCCAGGGACTCTCTAGCTCCATTAGTTTACTTGGGGCCTCCACTTGGTAGAGCATCCTCAAGGCGGCTGCGTGACTGCGGGGTGAATAACCACGTGGTTCCTGCTCTGCTTGGTGTATCAGCAAGAAAACATACAGAGAAGAGCAGCGAAAATAAGCGGAATTGTTATTATCTGAGCTAGAATAAATTGCTTGCTGTGTGTATCAAAAGAAGGGCAGGCACTCCTTTCAGAGCAGAGCTGTGTGCACTGGGCTCTCCCAGGCCACCTTGAAGGTTTCAGTTGTAATGTACCTATTACCAAGAACTCCATTTACGTTACATTCTCTAAATGCTTGTATCATGTTTGTCAAGGCTACTTAATTTAAATCAGCTCCTCAGGAGCCAGATCCACAACCAATATAAATCTATATGGACAACAACAGTTACACAGCTACCAGCTCACTATTTTTATAGCAAGTCATAATAAGAAGCTTAAAAATGGGATTTCAAAATCTCATTACTGCTACTTTTTTTTGTCAAGGAGGAAAATGTAAAGTGCTACAGATATTTGTATAACAAACAAGCATGTGGAAAACCAAGTTATTAAGGCAAACCTAACTGAAAAGGAGTAAATTCTGCCCGATACCTGCTACAGAAAACTTCTTATTCCACACAGAGCAGAGGATCCCAATTGCAGAGGCTATTCCTTCTCGTACAGTGCAGTAAACACCCTGTGCAAAACAAGTAACATCAACAATGGGCAATTATACTGACAAATTATGAACTAAAAAGGCTTTACCCCATCATTTATTTCATAAAGAGCTGGAAAGTGTCATCCTGTTTATATGCCCATATAACCCTCTGCTTGCACAACAAACAAGTTTTGATCTTTTGCATTAACATACTTGCCACTAATCTATCATTTTTCCTTTTACTTCCTAAAACCACGTGAGAAGTTGCTAACTGCACTCCTGCACAAAGTTTATTTTACTTGACTGTGCATGTGGCTCCAGCTTCCACTGTTGATGGCCTAGAAGACCATGACTACAAATCCTCACTGCTATAAATACTGCTTATCTTGGCAAGGAGTCCTCTCAACTTTGAGGTTTTAGTGATAGTAATAGTCTCATCAAACAGAACTTGCACAGACCGATTTAATATGCTTATTACATGAATTTTAAATTAAATTGCCTCCTCTCAATTCCCCAAAAAATAAAGAGTGCTTTTTCCAAGATAGTTATATAAAAATAATGTCTCCTTTGTAAGTACACAGGTATTCAAAATATGGATGAAATTAAGCCAGCTCCCATGCAGGATATGTTTGTGATAACTGCATCTTAAGAAATGAATTAAAGTTTGCACTGCAAACATGCTCAACTATGAAACAGTTTACTAGCTGCTTCTCCTGCTTACCAATATACTGCATATTTTTTTAAAGATCTTTGCAGCAGTAGGTTAAAGCAAATACTTTCCTTTTTCTACCTTAAGAAGAACAAAGATGTTCAAAAGCTACCCTGAATCATTTTGTCTTTTAAAACCTGGCTGGAGTTACAAAGAGTGAAGTATTTACACTGTGAACAGTATGAGCTTAACATAACACGATTTAAAGTAGTCTCCGACAGCAACATTAACCCTCGTTTCACCTGTTCCCTGAGGTTTACAGCAGGAGCCTGGCACCTCCCAACAACGCACCGTTTCCTCGGCAGGAGGAAACAAGGACTGCTTGAAGAACCTCTCACCATTAAATTCGATCCGTATTTATTTCAGTCACATACTGAAGCCACTATAAAACATAGTTTTGATGCTACTAGATGTTCTCGGTGCCCTGCAAACCACAAAGTGCTGCCAGAGATGAAAGAGAAAACACAGCGTGGTAGCCAGCCACCTGCCAAGCCTTTTTTGAAACTCTTATGGAGATGTCCTAATACATTTAATAGAAATGAAACTAAGACTATCCTAACTAACTATAATGGCTCTAAAACCTCAATACTCCCTGCTACAAAATGCATACCGACTGTTGTTGACGCACATGCATATCATCAAGACCTTAGCATTTTTTCCAAATACCATTTTTCACTAAATACTTTTTAAAAGACCATAACTCCACCTGAGAGGGAAGCAAGGTATTTTTATGTGGCAATATCCTTCCATTATAAAGAAATAAAATACAATTATATTTCATAAATAGAAGTGGACTTTTTTTTGTTTCGTTTTTGTAGCGACCAGTGGTGCAAAGAGCAGGCATAGCACGCACCTCTGAACATTAAAAGTGGTTATTAAGAAACATGTATTTTTCTAAACGCTGACAAGCAGCACACCCAAACCTATGCTGAAAAAAGGCCTTTAACCTTTAATACACCCGAGCCCCACCTCCCAACTCAGGACTGAAAATAAAAGTTTGCAATTGTTCCTTTTTTAAGGTGCTCAGTTTTAGACAATAACAAAATAATGGCACATGAGAGGTCAAATTAAATTTGCAAGATATATTATGCTTTATCTACACTTGTTCGAGGTACACCCATCCATTTACAACGCATTAGCTTTGTTATCAGGAGTCTGTCAGAACAAAGTATTCTAGCGCTGAGCTGAATAACTCATGGACATTTTGAGTATTAAGTAACACAAGGATGCTGAAACACATCCCAGCAGTGCCTTTAGCAGGGCGCCTGCAAAGCAGCTTATTGGTTTATATAAATTGCACTCCAGAGGCAACGGAGAAAAATCAGTTCATCAGCTAAACAAGGTATTGAAATCAACACTATTACGGTGGCTCCTTGATAAATACACAGTTCATTATCCCTTTATTCCTTTGCCGGTTTACATCGGTGATAGGGTGCAGCTGATCAGTCAAAGGCACCTTTTAAGCTGTTGGCTGTAGAGATAATATTTTCTTTTTTTATTTAAGCTTTGTTATAATAGATCGCTGATCGGTCAACAAGAGGTATTGAAGCAGCATTCTCAAATGCTTAAATGTTTTACCACGCAGCTGTGATGGCCCAAAGATTTGAACTGTGTATTATTCAGCACACACAGTTCAGGGATAGAAGAGAGGGCAGAGAGAGAGCTGTTCCATTTGCATTGAGACTGAAGCGATACAAAAACGTCTGCTGAGCTACGGTTGGGTCTATTCCATTAACATCCACATGGAAAATAATCCACAAAATGAAGAAACAAAATACCTTGAATAGAGAATATCCTCGTGCCCATGTATCTCATCCCATGAGAGCATAGATCATTTATGACCAAATAACTAACTGTTGCAAAGTACAGTAAAATCCAAAATAGGTCATCTAAAGACATCTATTTGAGGAAAAGGCCCCTTCTTGCTCACCTTCTTGCTTATACCAAGTACTAGCTTATTCTGAAAGTAGTTACAGTAGTATTACCTCCAATGAACTATTAATTAAAAACCCACTCAAACACACACAAAAACCCTTTAAATCATAGAAAACTTCCTGGTTACGCAATTTTACTATCATTTTATATACAAAATGAACCAACAATCATGAAGTTTATATTGAATGGCAAACTTCCAAACTCATCTACTAGTGAGGAAGAGAGAAAAAAACAGTTAGTGTTGGGCAGGCCATGCAAATGAAATGACGTGGCATGAGCAATACAGCATTTTTTAACAGTGTCTGTGTGATCTGGAACATGAAGCCCTGTGTTCAATAGGCAAGAGTGAGACTGAGCAAGATCTCAATCTCTTGAAAATCATTACTTGACACTCCAAAGAGTTTTAACTTACAAAGCCTAATAGCTTCTAACTATAAAAAAGCCACATCACATGATCACCTTGCAAAACATCAAGAGCAAATAAAAGTATATTCACCGACAGAATCCTTGAATTAGTGTCTGTTAGAAAGTTTCAGCTCTTTGAGACGTGCTTTTCCTCATTTTCACCAATACTTGCAAAGGGATGTTAAAAAATATATTAATCTATTCCACACACACATGAACACACACACAAAATGTTTTGCATTAGTTTACATTTCACCCTATAAAGGGAACTGGTTTGTTCATAGATCTTCGCATAGTCTTTCACGCTGCAGCTCCCTCCAGCTCACAGTCCTCCAGCCTTTGCTCTAACACAATCCCTTGCTTCAGTGTTGAGCAAATGAGGACAAAAAATCTCTTTAAACTAAACTATGTTTAAGCTTTGGGTCACTCACATTTGGTCTGAAATAAGTGACTATGGGAGATCTTTTGTTAATGCCTTCTAGTTATAGCAAGCTCTGCTCTCTCTGCTGTGCTTGCTACCAAAACACCATGAAGTGACTCTTGCCTGTATAAAAGTCTTGTAGCTGACCGTTCTGAACAACAACAGTTGCTGAAGCACCACCCTTTGTACACTGGTGTAACACTGAATAGCATAGAGTCCACAAGTGAAAACAAAAATCAAAACACCTCAGGTAGTTACTGTGAAATATTTAGTAAGAAGTATTACTGCATGGCAGGCTTTCCCTCCAGAAAACATATAAATTTTGCAAAAGTAAATAGAAATTTTATATCTCTGAGATTTCTAACCATCTGTAGACCTTGGCAAGAACTGTCTAAGACTTTAAAAAGTTATTTACAAGGGAGGAGGGCAGGAAAGTAGATACACATACATGCACAGACCGTATATATTATTGCGTATATATTATCCTTTTTCTATATATGCTGCAGCAGTGTATTAATGTCAGAGTATTTAAGCAGACATACTAGAGTATCTTTACTTCTGTCTTTAGACAAAGTAAAGAGTTAAGAGGGGGAGTAGAAGTGGGATTAAACAGGAGGAGTAGACCTGAGGATAAACAGAGGGAATATGACCAAGGGTAAGGGAGAAGGGCCGAGGGTTAACAGGGGCAGTAGGACCGAGGGTAGAGGGAACAGAACTGAGGTTAAAGAGAGAGAGTAGGACTGAGGGTAAAGAGGGGGAGTAGGACCGAGGATAAAGAAGGGGAGTAGGAATGAGGGCAAAGGGAGGTTTAAAAGGCAGGTTAGGAGTGATAAGATTATCAGAATCTTATAGCTTATTGAAAGTCTTAGAGGTTACAAAGAAATGCCCGTCATTTGCTTTACATTTCCCCAATACGTTTTCAATACTTCTGGGAAATATTATTGAAAGGAGGTAGAATTATTGTGAGTTATGCAATCAGAAGGTAACCATGGTCCTCATTTAGGACATCTCCTGCAGTATCGGAGAGCTGTTGCTGTCCCTGCTTGGTTGCAAGGTCATTTCTGTCGCTACCATCCCGATGTGTGTCCTCAGGGTCTGTCTAAACATGGTTTTCCCTGTGAGCAGGGCCCCACCCTGGTGCCTTCACCTCCCTCTTTATTCCCTCTTGTTCTCCTCCCACTGCTTTTTAGTGAATTTTTCTCAATCCAACTCTCTCATTCCATCAGTTTATAAAATTCCATCAGTTTATAAATTTCCATCAGTTTATCTCAGAAAGGCAACAAAGAGGGTAGGCCCACTCCAATGTAATGCTGTTTGATTCTTCTTGTTTTAATGTGTGATCTGGAGATCTTCAAAACCCACCAGGATGCGACTCCGTGCCAGGTGCTCTGGGTGTCCCTGCTGGAGCAGAGGGGCTGGACTAGATGATCTCTAGAGGTCCCTTTCAACCTCAACCATTCTTTGGTTCTGTGTGACTCTAAAATCTGCAATTTTACGGTTAATTAGGATGGGTAATAGTAATATTACATTACATCTATCATGCATGAATAGCAAACATAAAAATAGATTTTAGACTTACACACACAGACTTCTGAAGACCTAAGTAAAGTCAGTCTGTACTCAGAAATATTTCAGGCATAATTAAAGTACTTCAGAAATTTAAAATCTGCTTATTTAAAATGGGAAAATATCCAAATTCATGTGAAGATTCATCTACTCTTTCTAAAACAAGGCTAGAAACACACATGCAATGGCAATGGGAAAAATGCAAAAGTTACTGCCTATACTGCAGTTAAAACGTGATTACCTCTATGTCATTAAAAAAGGTTAACAGACAAAATGCAAAAGTTTCAAGAAACAAAATTACTGCCTAAAACATGCTAACTCACATGTGCTGTCCTTTCCTCATAGAGGCAGCTCAAAAAAGGGCAAAAAGGGAATTTAATGATATGAATCCATACTTATCTCAGGTATCAACAAAATAGATATAAGAAATCACAATGAATTTTACCACAAATAAGATGCTCATTATCACACCGGCTGAATCAGAACTGGGATCGTGTCTTTTGGATTCATTCCCTTTATCGATAGAACAGCCTTGCTGTCTGCAGCCTAATAAACACTACCTGATGAGCATTACTGTATGTGCAAACAAAGCAATGTGAATACCCCTAACCATGGCAATGCTCACTACGAAGCAGGGATGACTGGCATCAAACAGTCTGTAACTGAGCCAGTGAAAGGTCTCATCATCATCTTCATTACGCAAAAGCTGCTTCTAAATAAGCAACATTTGGAACTGGGACATTTAAAAAATACATATTCAAGTGCTTTCCATTAATACATATTATAGTGTTTGGAAGAACTGCTATCCAAAATTGTTTTTCAATACTTCAAATACTGCAGAAGAGTTAAACAACATATACTGTATTATCTCCATCACTTTGTTCATTAGCCATAACAGACCCCACAATTCGATGCAGCTATGTGAGCAAATAGTTCATACTAATTCAGGTTATAATTATCCACTAAATATTAGAAGCTTCTCCATTCCATGCACTTCAATCTGTTGAACAGTGCCATCTCTTTTCATAGTGAGGAACCACCCAAAATTCATCACAATACGTTAAAACCAACTCTGCTGTTCTTTAACTGCCAGCACAAATGTTTTAAGATCTTAGTGAAAAAGGGACTACTGCTTTCCTGTTCCTTGAGAATAAAGACACATATCGTATGTACGTGACACCATATTATCGACAACACTTGTCTTCACACTGACAGAGCAAACATAAGAGGAATGGAATCATTATAAATGTTACGACTTACATATTGAAGATATTCATGATAATTCAAATACATGTCAAGAGGTGCATTGAGTAACTTCACACCCCTAATACAGAGAAGCATTCAGAGGGAAAGAAAAAGAGTAGAAGTATTAACTAATACCACATAGGTTCACAAGTCAGAGATCAACAGTTCCAGTATATCACTACAAATCGCCTTTTCCCAAACTGCTTTAGCCTAATAGCATTTCTATGAGGTATGGAAAAAGGAAAACAGTACCATAGACGAGATATATATATATATATATATATATATATATTTTAAGAGTGCTGGCACATGCCAGCCTTTAAAATTTCTCAATCTAAAGACATGTTGGATGCCCAGATTTTTTAGAAATTTAGGTAGCACTACTGTTAGCACTCCCAGCTACAATTAGTTTTTTGAAAGGAGATTCAGCTCTTCCCTATCAAGCCAGCCGTATTTTCCATCTGCTGTCAGTGAGATTATGTCATTTGGAATAAACTCTGTACCGGGGCATATCTTAAAAACATGCAGAAATAGCCAGTACTGCCAAGGCCACTTAATAAACAGAATAATTCTCACACTGTAAATGATTTCAAGTTTATGCTCTCATTTTCCACCTCTGAAAACTGACATGACTTGCAAACCCCATCTGTCAGAGAAACTGGCTGAATCTTCTCGTACAACAGCATTTGTCATGGCCATAAGTTTTTCAGATGAAATCTCCACAGTTTATGTGAAAAATAACAGGATATTTAATGTGAAAAAAAAGAAAATTGATGTTTGAAAATCTCTCCTTCCTAGATTTGATGACTCATCAGACACAGTGCAAAGCTGTTCTCTTTTCCCAAAGAAAATGGAGAAAAGCAACTTTGAAAGTAAATTAAGCAAAGTGATTTAATTAAAATGTACTCCATTCTGCTCCTTTTCCTTTCAATCAATTAAAAAACAACACTCCATTATCTTCTCAACTGATTCTCTCTCCTGAGTATTACAAAGATCTGCGTTCTTCTGTCTGAAGATGCTACCTTTTACAGGATGTTTCTTTCATGGTACCTACCCTTGTTAGATCAGAGAAACATACTTGGATTTTCCTCTTCCTCTCTTTTCACTTACAATTTCCTTCCCTCCTATTCCTTCTCTTCCACTGAGCAGCATTATATCCAATTTTCACCTTGGTATTGACTTCAAGTAACCTCCACCACCTACTTGTTGTTTCCCAAATAAGTATCTCTGAACTTTCTTTCATGTCACACTTGTCATACACACATATCACACACACTCCAAAGCTTTTTATAAGCTTGTACAAAATTACTTTATTCTCCAATCTTAATCTCTCCTTTACTGCTATATTAAAAATAACGTAAACGTGGAATACTTTGTCAACGTGATACATAGTACGATTTACTTTCTATTATTCGTGATTCTGTCAGCAATCCCTTGTCCACATCTGCTTTGTTGATGATTTGGTCTCAGTCACAAGCTTGCTTTCAAATCCAGCACAATATGGGTTTGGGCTTTTTTGACACGTGTCCTTGCACGTGACAATCAAAATGAAAGTGCCCGAGATTTTCAGTTTCAGACTGCGCGTTATTGTCGTTGCTAACAAAGGCTTCTGAATGAGACAGTGTAGCACAAGGAACTGAAATCATCAAGGTGCTGCTGCACAGCTTTCCATTAGTGTTTCACAAAGGACCTGCTGCAAGTTTTCAGATACCTTAGTAGTAGTAACATGACTGTTTATGAAGAGCAAGTCCATAAGCCATTCATTAGCTGCATTGGTAAAAAGGTGTGAGACCAAAGCTGTCATAAAATTTTTGCAGACCAGAAAAATCTGCTAGTGATTTTCTAACTATTTATTCTAAGCTGTGCCTTTCACATAAAATCAAGTATCTTCATAAAATCAAGTATCTTCTTTCTTAACTCACTCAAAGCACATTCACTGCACAGTATGCTCCACAGCACCAAAAATCTTAACTGTTTCATAGAGTTCAAATTGCTAAATATTGATTTCTGTTGAGCTTTGGAAACACAGTAACATGTGTATGCTGAAATTTCCAGGATTTGTAACTTTTGTCTACCGTTCAAGGAAAAATAAAAATCTCTAGTGCCATATCCCTATTGCTGCTATATGAAAGCACAGCACAAAGGTACTAACAGGGTCCTTGGAAGACACGTCTAATTTGTTTCTACCGAGCCAAAGGACTAAACTGTGTTGGTGTTTTCTTTTTTTTCTTTTTTCCTTAAGGACTTCAAGTACTGGGCGAAGTCAGCAGTTTGATCTTTATTCCAATTATCAGAACGCAGTTCAGGTTAAAAGACGCCAAAAGGTACGTATGGCACCTGCTAACACACCCCAGCGTTTTCTCCCCTCCGAGCTGCCTGGCTCGCTCCTGGCAGCCTCCCTGATGACACTGTGCTTGCCCCAGCTCGCCACACGCACTCACCTGACACAAGGGACCCCAAGAGCACCACAGAGGCGTCACAGGCACATGCCAGTGAGCCTCAACAGCTGTAATCAATTCATCCAATATCCAAATAAGGAAAATATTTTGACCCATTCTGCCTGTGTAAGTACTTTCATATTCTTCATTAACTGAATTTTTGCATCCGTCTTCTGCAACATGTAAATCAAGGTACTTCCAGGCAGGCAGATACGCAATAGCACACACATGATTATATTTAACTACCAAACTCTCTTAATATTAGACCACAATGAATAACGAGTCACAGCAAATCTGCCCCCCAAAAAAGATTCTTTAATTCTACCAGTGCAATCCACCATGAATTATCCTATCTATGGCCTCTAGGTGGTATCATAATGCAAATAATATTTAAGGGATAATAATTATAAGGGCTATAAAGCAAAATATTTCTTAAAATATCCTTCTATTTTTAATCCCCTGTCCCATTCAAGGATACAGACAAAACAGTGTGCAGATTTTTATGCTTTTATACTGTATTTGAGATTTCTTCTGTCCCTACTACACCTCTACGTGGTTCCAGGGAATGAGATGATGTTTAGGAAAATGCAAGATAGGCAATATAGACAAAGAGCAAAGCAAATCCTAAAAGCTTCTCCAGGGCTATGTGAATCCAGGTGAGCCTGCTCTGAGCTTTGCCAGTGTGGCAAAACAATCTCCAGTTTCACACCGGAGCTTTTAGACGCGCACTTCTCCAGCGCTCACCTCTCGGCTAAAGCAAACGTGAGCAGCAGCCCCGCGCAGGGAGCTCTGCCATTAGCTCGTGGCTTCACTGCGAGGAGCCAGCTGGATATTACAGAGCCCCCACACTGAGAAATGCCTTCTCAGCCTAACAGGAAAGAACTGCTCGCTCTGATCAGCCTGGCTACTAAAGGGACACCAGCTGTGAGGAAAACCAAAAGCCAGAGCCTCAAGGAAACCGCGCATTCAGTAAGCTGGTTTACGAAGTCTCCTCATACCTTACACCTCCCTTATTGCAAGTCCTTGCAATGGATGTCAGTGGATGAACACTTGTAGCTGCACTCCTAGTTCTCCATAGCATCGCCCACACCACGTTTTCATCGAACGAACGCCAAGGCTGATCTGTTGTTTGGGCAGCAAGGGCAAGTGAAAAAATAGACGACGACGTTACGACAAATAAAGTGGGTCAGCAATGAAGATAGTTAGAACTGTGCAGGGACTTGACAGAGATTTTCCAGAATTAAACAAACATTCTTCCTGGTATAAATAGGTCTGTATAAATCAACATTTGCATTTATGAAATTCTATGCAGTTTTTGACATAACCTAACACTACCTCTTATACTAGACCAAGTGAAAACAGGAGTTGCCAGGAGTTGATTTAAGACTCCATGCAAATTTAATGGCGTTGAACCAGATAAATCCACACATCTAAAACAGTTCTGATCAAGAACATACTTTTTCTTAATTACAGTTTTACTAGTTAGGAGGGACAAGAAAATTCCACATCATTCCCATGATGAACATTTTTAAGCATGTATATCAAAAAGAAAAGCTTGTGTTGTTATATTTTTATTATAAAGTCACTTCAAAGCAGACTAGTTTTCCCTCTTAGGGAAAAATAATTAAGCAAAACAGACAACTTGCTTCAGCAGTTGTCAATCTGTGCAAGTACGCTCATAAGTGAAAATCTAAGTATCAGCGTGGCACAAGTTAAGCACTTATTTTCTGTCCTTCCATGTACACAGACATCATTTTGCAGTAAGAACAGATAGAAGATGATATAGGATGTCAACACCTTTCCATATGCTGTTTGCCTGAAAAAGCTGTACTTTATATATATGGAAAAATGTATGACGTATACATGGAAAACACTGCTCTTCAGCACTAGCAATCAGTGGGGCTGCAGAAAACGACATAGTTTACAAAAGTCTGCCAACATCATCACTAGGAGACCTTGCTGATGAACTCTAAAATGACTAGAGAATGAAGTAAAACTATGCATCACTAAAGGAAAGATGCAAGGCAGATTTTTAGGCATGATACCTATGAGATTGAGAAGCTACAGGATATGCTATATGCTACAGTATATGCTATTTTTATTCTAAGATGAACAACAGTGTACAATATCTAGCAGCTTAGATGCACACTAAATAGAAAACAATATATTCTTTGCAACCTTGCAAAAAGTGCATGCTTTGAAGATATGAAGACAGAGTTGCTCTTTTGAGAAAATGTAGTCAATTGTGACACCAAAATTGACATACATAGAGTATGAGCTCTACAGGTTGGGTTAAAAAGCAGCACACATACAAAAAAAGCAACACACTAGCAACAGAATCACAGAACGGTTGGGGTTGGAAGGGACCCCCAGAGATCATCCAGTCCAACCCCCCTGCTCCAGCAGGGACACCCAGAGCACGTGGCACAGGGTGGCATCCAGGCGGGTTTGGAAGATCTCCAGAGAAGGAGACTCCACAGTCTCTCTGGGCAGCCTGTTCCAGGGCTCTGTCACCCTCACAAGAAAGAAGTTCTTCCTCACATGGAGACGGAACTTCCTGTGTTTCAATTTGTTCCCACTACCCCATGTCCTGTCACTGATCACCACCGAGAAGAGTTTGGCCCCTGCATCTTTACCTTCTCCCCTCAGATATTTGTATGTGTTGATAAGTTCCCCTCTCAATCTTCTCTTCTCTAGGCTGAACAGGCCCACAACTGCGATTTATCTAAGATAGAGGAATCGTAACTGGTTTAAAGGCAACACAGAAAAAAAAAAGAGACCTACTTAAATTCAAACTTCACCTAGTAAATCATCTAATAATCCAAAATGCTTCCTACTCTTCAAAACCGAGCAAAAGCTGTAATTTGAAATGTCTCTCTTTGGCTGTACAATATAAGCTAGATTGCTATAATCCATATGAACTATATTTATGACTTGTAGTCAGGCAGAAAGGTAGGAAACATCATAAACTCCGGCAATTTACAGTAACACACATCAAACACCCGAATGACTTCATTATATAAACGTTGATTGTTTTTCTTTGCCTATTTAGGTTCATTTACCTGACAGAGTAAATCAGTACAACGGGCACGAGACGGCAGACGTGGTGGCACGCGCACCCAAATGCCCCTTCGGCGCTACCAAACGCAGAGCCGACGTGCTGAGCGAGGTGCCTGCTGCCAATCACGAGGGCTCGCCTCAACCGCACAGTCCCCTCCAGTCCCATCAGCTCTTTCCTTCCTTTTGCAGGATGAAAACAACCAATACATCCACAGCCAACAATCTTTCGTAAGCAAATCTTATTAAAGCACAAGCCAAGAGCTACCACTTACAAGATAAAAGTACAAGGAAATAAGGATCTGCTCAAAGAGGATTGTTTCACTATAGCAATTTGAAAATAATCTATACATAATCACATTTGGTCAAATACATTTTCACCTACAGCAGCCTGGCTTTAGATTTTTTATACCTAAAGGTGGTTGAAGCCATGCAAGGGTTTTCTGTCCATGGATCTTGTATTTCCAGTTCAGATGTGAAGCCGCTGCCAATCTCCATTCAAAACAGCAACATTTCAGAGCAGCGACTGGCCAGACAGGCACTATACCCACTTTTTCTCCTACATCAGAAGACATTTTGAATAGTGCCAGCCATGCAAACTGAAGTGATACATAATCAAGCAATGTAAAATCTTGTTTTAATGGCACTGCGCAATGAATATTTTTCTCCTCAACATCATGATTACGAAATAGAAATATGCCCCTAACTTGCAAATCAAGGTGTTACGTGCTGGGGAAAAAATTCTTATTTAGAAATATCTAACCGATTTAGAATAGAAATGATCTTTTTGCTTTGCTTGTTAATAAGACTTGATTTTCTAAATGTTGCACTTTACACCGACGATATAAAGATATCACAAAAAGAGACACAGTCACTGTGACAAAAACTTGTAGGCAGACACAAGAGTAAACACACCTGACATTATGTTTAGTGCCTCTTTTCTTCAATCAACTTAGAGTCTCACATTTAAGAGTTTGGGAATCCTAATTTAGTTAAGCAGGTCATTAACTTTGAAGTGAAGTACTATTTAGTGGTCCAAATAAAGATACCAACAAATTCCTGACTGAGAAAAGTCTTGGACAACATCTCTTTCTATTTCACTAAACATATGCAACTTGCAGCATCTAATGAGACCGTGATAAAACAACTTGCCTCCTGAAATTATATGCCCTCTATTTGTTATTAACTAACAAAGAGTACAGATTTTCAATTTTGTAAGTACATTTCCTTAAGAAGACTTGTGCTTAGTCATAACGCTTCAACAATTAACTATTTCCATTAGGATTAGAAATGTTTCTTGGTTTGAAACCCCTTTTAATTTTCGTATTCTAAGCAAACACAACCAGAGGTTGATAATTTAGCAAGAAAATTCAGAAGAGCTGCACGTCGAAAAACTCCCATATAGCATCAAAAAGTTGTAAAGATCTTCATTATACCTAAGCCACTAGCATATTAAGATATTTGAAAGTATGACCATACTGAGACAGGGAAAACTGATACAAGCACGGATCCTGGAAAGCTCTCCCTTTCTTGGTATCCACATGAGAACTTCCAAAAATTCGGAAAAAAAATTATATATGTGTGTATATATATATATGCACACGTTGCTGGGCTAAACCTCCCAGTTTTACATTTGCCTCCTTACACTTGCCAGCACTTGCTGATCTTTGACTAACTCGTGAAATAAAGGAGAAAGATTTTAATGCAAAAGTTATCATTATAGTAATTATAGACAACCGATGATTTATTGTTAATTAAAATATACTAATTCCTTTTCATTCCTCTGAAGCCCCCAAGTTCTTCTTCAGTTTAGTTACATTTTCCACAGAGTCACCAGGGAATTCGCTGCGCATTGATCTTCCCTCTGGGAAAGCTCCGCGCGGCTTCCTCAGGCCTCCTCTCATTCCAACTGAAACGCTAGAAAGCTGCGCCAGGGAGAATCCCTTGGGAGAGGGGCATAAACAAACTGAAATTGCAGTTATGATTAAAACAACACAAAAGATACACATTGCAGCTAATTCCTGAGATAATTACTCGGTTTAAAGTGCTACCACAAAAATCCTCCTGGGTCTCTATTAAACTGCTGCTCTGCAGCGGTGACAGTATACACAGAAAATGCTTCAGTTTTTTCTCTTTCCCATCTCATTTGCCTAGTTTTTGGTACTCATACACTGCAATATATATTAAATTAGTGGCACAAATAGTCAGCAAATATTTGCCATATCATTAGTTAGTTTCATCTCTTGAGACAAAGGCACTTCTTGTTTTTGCTCCTCACACAGCATCAGTACTGGGGAGTGGGGAATTTTAATTTCCCACAATGACACCCTTAATCAACGTACTTTCGTTTTTCTTTGAAAAACCCTGCATCCCAAGAACATCAGAATACACCAAGAACAAATTTAGTCCCAGTTTCTGTGCTAGTAGAATGAGTTACAGTCCTCCTTATGGCCCAAAAAATAAGGACTGAGGAATTGAATATTTTCTCGAATATTCAGAACATCCACTGAAAAGCGAAACATTCTCTAGGGCCTCGCAACACTCAGGCATCTGCCCAGCACGCTGCTGCCAACTTAATGACATGTTTGCAAGACATCTTTTCCTCTGCTAAAGCTTTCATACAGGTTTTCAAGCAGTCAACGTAAAGCCTTTTCCCTTGGAAACTCTGGAGAACCTACTGGAGATCCCAACTTGTGGTAACTCCTAACACAAGTCAACATCCTCTGCGAATCGAGCTTGTCTTTTTTTTTGGCATATATTAAAAAAAGAAATACAGTACACAATTCCCAAATATTATTAATGCTACACTTGTAGAAGCAAGAAATGTTCAGCCTGTTTAACCCGAGGCTAAATCTGCAGAACGCTCTATAGGCTGCAGTGCTGTTTAAGCTCTCGCTACGTATTCGGCAGCATTCTCCAGACAAGACCCCATCGTTGGGGAGCACCTCTAGTTTTCACAGCCAAGATGTATCTCGGAGTAGGCTCTGACAGACCTCATTTCTCTTCCTCTCACTTCTGCACTCTTGCAAATAACTTCCAACCTACCCAGAAGACATTTTTGACAACTTGACATTCTTCACTCTTTTGGCATTGCCTTCTGCATTGTTTCACTTCCTCAGATATTATTTTCTTAAAACAGGTTAGAGTTGTGTAGTAAACAGATACTTCAGGGCTTGGGATGATAGAATGGGGAAAAAAGTCTTCTAAAGATTTAATGATCAAAATAACTCTCTGGGAAAAGATAAAAAAAAAAGAACAAAAGAAAAAAGAAATGAAGATTTTCCCCAGAAATATTTTGCACATTTTTTTTTTAATTTAGCTAAACCACCTACTGCCCCAGAATCATGCTTCTGAAAAGCAAGTATTTAGTAAGCCTTTTATCTTGGTCATGCCTTGTGGACAATTTACAGATTTAACAATGGAACCTTCCTATATCACGCCAAGCGTGTCACACACACTGTAAAGAAAGAAGCTAAAACAGGGACTCCTGAATTCTGCTCCAGTCGCTGTCCCCCACTTGCTGGCGGATTCCTCGGGTTCAGTCCTGTTCCTCTGCAAGCTCCTTTGGCTACCCAGCGTTGCAGGACGAGTGATGCCTCCACTGAAATGAGGGATTCTCAGTATCGCAAGTTAAGTGCCTGTGAAAGCACTGCTCAAATTCTACATCTTCCTCCCTGCTGTATTTTCAGGGGGGCTATTAACACAAGAGAGGCATGCACAGTATCTACTTCGAGATTTTTGTCATTAAAATATGCCTGCTAGGAAACTTAATTTGACGCATATATTACACTTCCTGTGATTACAATGAGTGCCACATACTGGTATTAGGAACAGCTGCGAAGCAAAAGCCAAGCTAATGCTGTAGCTAAGGAACAAAACCAGTTTAATCCAGGGAAGACCTCTCCTAGGATTGCATCAGCTCGCATCAAGCTGTTCCCAACAGCTGAAAACACACATGAAAGTGAAGCAGCTTTGCAAAGCAGTCCAATACGGAGACCATAGCCTTTCTTTAATTCTAGACTGGTTCATTTAGCTTTTTGAAGCTAAATAATAAAGGCTCTATCTCATATAAGATTGCTTAACAGGTTGACTCTAAGCCTACATATTAAAATATTAAAGCTACCTATTAGAACTTAGCACGCCTCTATAGATTTGCAGAAGACTGTTAGATAAATGCAGAATGTAAATAAAAAGGGCTCTTAGGAGTCATAAAAAGAAATATCTAGTGAGAGATCAAGAATTCAGTAACTGCTACTGTCTTTCCACACATGTGTTATATACAGGTATTTACCAGATATTAAGACTTCATAGAACCACATGTAACTGCACAAACTCATACAAACTTACATGCAGCTAGATTTACACCCCTCCTTTCCTGTCCTGTATAAGCTAACGTTGCTGAGAGGTATGGTAAAGAATATGTAGTGGCCACACGGCCACTACAGTGTGTGAGCTGCAAATCTAATCATGACCTTTGATGGCAATGACACAGGCCTCCAGGTACTAGAAAATACTTGAAAGAATTCCAGAAATTTCCAGAAGAGAGATTTCTGCTCGTGTGCCCAAGCTATTTCTGAGTTGCACACTGTGCATTAGTCTTGACTTCACTGATGCAGCATCAGATATTAATCAGCACAATTTCTGGTTCATTATCTTCAAAGTTAATTTTAGCAAGCTCTGTTCCTTCCCTCATTCCCAAAGTTGAAACTGAATGATTAAAATAAAATCTCATCCCACACTGAGGGACCGCTGCCCACTTGCTCACAAGATAAACATAAATGCTTACTAGTAGGAAAAACTTGCATTTGGGTCCAAGAGAAAAAAAAAATCTAAAAAATACTTCTTTAGTCAGATCTATGGTATATTTTGCTGGTCCTCCACTCATCTTTTCACACTATTTCAAAAACCGCCCAGCTGTTACTAGATACTGTTCTTGCTGACAGCAAGTTAAGTGAAACGGTTGCCGTTCACAACTTGCCCCAACTGCTTGCTACCGTCTTCTTTCTCTGCAGGATGCTGCTTCCTCAGAGCTGCATGCAGCAGCTCCTGGTGCCAACCAAAATGTTCAGAATCAGCTTAATCTTTTTTAAAATGCAGGCTGTTTGATGGAGCCAACCAAAGGAGAAGCTACAAATGCCATTCTGCTGTCAGGCTGACATGCAATAACCTCTAGCAGGACGTGAAGAGCAGCTGAGGCAGGTTTGGAGTTGAAGTTTTTTCACAAAGCTCAGCTGCAACCAACACTGGGTTTCGGATCACTGCCTTAAAGTTTTGCAAGATAGATGAATGGAAAAACATCACAGATACAATAGTAAACACTTTTAGAGATTAGTTATGGCTCTAAAAAAGATCTGTTGTGAGTAAATAAAGAAATAATGACACTGTGTTTTCCTATACTATGTTATATTAATAAAATAGCTAAATAAAATACTAAGCCAAAATTCTTACACACAGAAAATGGGTACATTTAACAAAGCTTGTACATGTATGTGAGAAGATAGATTGATTCTGGGATCTCCCCCATTTCTGCCATGGAGTAGCTGATCTCAAGCTCTTAATTAATGTAGCAGCATTTAACAATTACAAGAACAGTCCCTTAAGGAGACAGCCTGGAGGGTTTCCCTTGGAACTGCTAATTCCTTCCCTTCCATGACACTTTAGGCAACCACAGTTGGGTGCATCTAAAATCCAAGAGTGCAGCTGTTGCCATGTCTCACAGACCCCGTGTGGAAAAATGAACATAAGTTTAGCCCTTTGAATGCTTATCTAACCAAGGCTGATGATTCAGTTCAATCAAATGATAGCTAGAGTTGGTGCTGCTGCAGAGAGTAAGGAAATACTGAATTCACCTTGTTTCTTGAGCTCCAGACCTGGGTTCTAGTCGGATGACTTTCCTTCTCCTTTCAGGTTACTTCAAATAAAATTCATCTCTGCTCATTTCACAACACCTGGAAATGAAAAACAGGATTTTACTGGGATGGTATAGGAAATAAAAAAAAAAAATCAATTTGGTCCCGTTTAAGAAACTTGATAAGGAGGTGTTTATAAGCCTGTTTCTGCATAGGAAGATCATAAATTCCAGAAGGGAATATCAAAACATATGCAGAATAATGTCACTGCAGTGCTAATTCTGCATCTTTAATCCTTCAAACAAACAAACAAGGCAGGTAATCACCAATAAACACCACAGCTATCCCATCTTTTCTTTCTCCACTGTAAATAGTTCAAACACACGGCACGCATCTTCCATAGAAAAGAAAGAAAACGAACGACTGAAGTATTTACTTTCAAAATTTCTGAGTGGAACACACTCTAGTTTGATTTCTAGGCTGCAAAAAAAACAGGATTCTTTTTTTCTCATTCAGAAATGCAGAAATAAATTGTGGCCTTCTAGAAGATACTGCATCAGCAAAAAATGACCCAGTCCTCTAAGAAATAGAAACATTTCCTTATTTTGAAGCAGCCACCAGAGCTGGTTGTTGAACGCAATTACGATTCCACCAAGTGCCATCTGGTATCTTCAGAAGTGCTTGGGAGAAGATGAAATAAAATATTCCATATGAAAAGGAAATAATCTCACTAAGGTGATGCAGAGTCTCTCCTTGGGTGAGAGCACATCCCACACTCCAGATAAAGAAAATTTAAAACATTAAATTTCAATGATGGAATCATCTTAGAGAAGTCATTGAAAAATATTTTTCTATTACAAACATACTGTGCTATAGCTTGAAGTAGACAACCTTATAACATGGCATTATCCTGCCTGAAAAGGATCACAAGTAATGAAAAAGATGGTATCATCTCGGTTAAGGCAACGTCCACATTGTTTTCAGTATCTGTATGTAAGAGACCTATCTTTTTTCACAGTATTTAGCATATGCCAAGGGGAGATAATAATAAAGTTGTTGGAGTTTTCTCCAAAGGCTGTGCAATGCTCCACAAGTGTAGCATTTGCTTGGCATGATCTAACGCAGCTGTCTCAGAAGTTAGGAAAATGTCCAACACAGGGAGAAGGCAAGTAGCAGGCTCAGGCCTTAAGGGTGGCTGGGGCCAGATAGCCCAACACATCAAGGAAAATACAACCAAGGAGGGTTTTCTGGCAGACGAGTCTGCAAATTATTATTCTCAACAGTACTAGCACATAGGTGGAAGGGGAAAAATCCTAAACTCAACCAAGCTCTCCCTCTACATTAACAGCTAACATTTAATATCATAGAATCATAGAATCATAGAATGCTTAGGCTTGGAAGGGACCTCTAGAGATCATCTAGTCCAACCCCCCTGCATATGCAGGGACACCTAAAGCACGTGGCACAGGGCTGCATCCAAGCGGGTTTTGAAGATCTCCAGAGAAGGAGACTCTACAACCTCTCTGGGCAGCCTGTTCCAGTGCTCTGTCACCCTCACTGTTAAGAAATTTTTCCTTAAGTTCCTATGGAATTTTTGATGTTTCAGTTTCCGGCCATTTCCTCTAGTCCTATCAGTGGCCACCACTGAAAAGAGACCATCACCGTCCTCTGCACTCCCTCCCTTGAGGTATTTATATACACTGATTAGATCCCCTCTCAGCCTTCTCTTCTCCAGGCTGAACAGGCCCAGCTCCCTCAGCCTCTCCTCATAGGGCAGATGTTCCAGGCCCCTGATCATCCTTGTAGCCCTGCGCTGGACTCTCTCCAGCAGCTCCACACCCCTCTTGTACTGTGGAGCCCAGAACTGGACACAGTACTCCAGATGCGGCCTCACCAGGGCTGAGTAGAGGGGCAGGATCACCTCCCTCGACCTGCTAGAGATGCTCTTCTTAATGCAACTCTCTAACCTGGACCTCGGATTACAGAAGTCAGTGGAGGACGTTAGCGTACCAGGTAATTGGAAATGAGTAAAACCCATACTACATGGGTACACCAGGTATTTTGTGCTTTATTATTATTATGTGACAAATAATTGAACAGCCTAAAACTACTGTGATTATTTTCCCCCAACTAATCGCCTCGAAGTCTCCCTGTCCAATTTACTCACGTTTCATTCAGGATTATTCCTGACCTGCTTCTCTTTACACCTTACCTACTTCAGAGTAGAATTTAGGGTTTTTTCTTTATTTTATTTTATTTTATTTTATTTTTTTTTGGAGGAGTGGAATTTCACTTTATAACTTCCTCATACAATTACAGAAATATTCTTACAAAAATGGCCTTACTGTATACATGCAGCCTTCAAATATGACAAAAAGGAACAGTCAACAACTATAGTTCTTTCTCGCGCCAAGACCATCAGAGGGGTGTATTGCCCAAGATTTGGAATAACCAGATTTGCTACCCGTGATACCACTACCGCCCTGCAGCCACCTTGCTGTAGGTGTGGAGATCACCTAGCCCAAACTCCTCCTCCCCGCGAGCAGAGCGAGCTGCCAGGTTACACTGGGCCGCTCACCCTCTGCTGGAGTTGTGAAAACCTCCAAGGAGGGAGGTTCGTCCCCGCGCAACCGAGTAAGGCCAGGCCGGGTGCAGGGCCTTGCTGAGCTGTGCGTCTACAGGGCATCTAAGGAACGTGTGAAGACAGACAGTCCTGCTCTAAGAAACGTCAGCCTTGAATAGATGAGACAGGCAGAGGTAAGATGAAAAATAACTGTTCAAAAAAAGTAAGCTATTAAAAGAAAAAAAAAATGACTGAAGAGAGGGCAGTAGGAAGTTAGTTTGGGGCAGGATTTGAAAGGAGCATGAGATAAATAGGAATTCAGGAACTCCTGGTCGAGCTTGGGAGGCAGGTAATTGAACAGCACAAATCCAGAGACGAGTGACAAATGCTGCAAGAGAGGATTGCCTGGCTACAAGGAGTAAGAACTGAAGACAGATTGGAACAAAATAAGATTATGTACAATTTTAGGCATGCAGCTCACCTCTTCACTCATTTTTTTCACTTCTGAGATTTCAATTAGGCAACGTCTAAGATGCGACAAGCCTTTTTAAGTCTAAAAAAGGTCTTCGAATGAAAAGTCGTCCTGCACTGTCTGAGCTACCTGCCAAAGAAGAGTTCAGTAATATTCCACTGCACTCAAGCAGCGACAAGTGAGATGTATAACCTTAAAATACAGGTAATGGAAAGAAATAGGGATGTGCCTGAAAGGTAATCTCAAATTCATCATGCCAGACTTTCAAAGGCAAACTTTAAACAAAATGGAGGCAGTTGAAAATACCTGTTCATTTTGCTTGTGAGAAAAATGAATCTCTCATGCCTTTAGGCAGTCAAGAATTATGTGGTCTTTCAAACTGAAGAAGTGCAAACTGTAGAGGATCAGACTGAATAAATGTTAAGATGCCAGTCTCACAAGGCCGTTGGTACACAATCCACTCAGTAACCATATTTCTGAGATGGCTCATGCAGGACTGTTCATTTGTTATAGTTATTTACACCTCACAGAGGAAGCTAATAAAAACAAAAGGTGGTGTTTATGCATTAAGGAACAGGGATGGACACAAAGGAAGCATTTGCAGGAGAACACAAAACAGGGTTGAACAGTTCGGTCACTTTAATGATACCTGAAAATAAAAAAATGAAAGTTCAGATAATTCTTTCAAGTGGATCGTACAACAACAAAGATCAATGTTTTCTACTTAGCATCTTTCAAATGTTCAAAAAATAGTTACCAGGGCTCCTTCTCTCAATTTATGCAAAGACTTGAAATGCAAGATTCATTTAGTCCTCACAGCAGGAAGAAGTCTCCTTATCATGTAAAGGCAGAGGCAAGTAACTATGTGGAAGAATGGTTTCCTAAATCTGCAAAGACAATTCCAGCGCTATCATCATGGCTGCTGCAGAATGGATGAGGGTCGTACCCAACATCCAAAAGTGACATTTATACATCTGACAAAGACCTTTTCTGTAAGGACCTGCAAAGACCCACACTTCCTAAATACTGTTTTTCTGTGCATTTTATTCAGGGCAAGCTG
Source organism: Tinamus guttatus (assembly GCF_059628265.1). Lineage (NCBI taxonomy): Eukaryota > Metazoa > Chordata > Aves > Tinamiformes > Tinamidae > Tinamus > Tinamus guttatus. The sequence goes on along the minus strand of NW_028288756.1, from coordinate 5,203,987 downwards.
AAGCAGAGAGGCAGAGCAGGCTCTGCTTGTGGAGTAGCCCCTCGGTCAGTATGAAGGGCAAGTTAATGCCAACAGACTCCATCTCCATTGCAAAAGTTCCTGCCATGGTGTTAAGCCAATAAAAAACTGAGACAACTGATCTAATCCCAACAGATCTCAAAGCTGAGATCTGAGTTGGTGTGTGACTATATTTTGGCTTGGTAAGCATACGGTACATATAATTTTCAAGATTTAGTATATTACATATAATACCCCAAAAATAATTTGTAAGCACGGGTTATTGTTGGGTCTAAGCCTATAATCCTCTTTGGGAGTAAGATGCCACTTCATAAATAGCTTCTTGAATCCAAGAAAAAAAAAGAAAAAAAAAAGGCTTACAATATTATTCACTGATTAAACATGCACAGAAAGCCAATATAAGACTACATACCCTTTAAGCTCTGAATTAAGTTCAGTTAACTTAAAAAAAATAAAAAATAATAAAATAAACAAACAAACAAAAAAAACTGGAATCAACCTCATATATGGTGAGCATGTAGAAATGCATGCTATTGCAAAAAGAAGAGAAGGATACATAAAAAGCTGATTCTAATGGTCACCTTTACTATAACATCCTTTTATAATATCACAAAATGAACAGAAAAAGTATCCTTGTGTTCTATATAAAAAAAAAAATCGATCCCCTTCCTAAAAGACTCCCTTTTATTACCCTATTGAATTTTTTATTTTGCATCTTGATTCCTTCCTTTTCTGCCTTTTTTTTAAAACCCACTCCTAAAACTGCGTAGCAAAACTGCACATCAGGTATACAAAATTGCCTAGGAGATATGAGCTAAAAGACCCATCAATATATGCAATCCTTAAGCTAGCTTTTTCTCCTAACAAAGTATGTTATCTTAGTTACAGCAGAGATGACAAAATTTGGATTTACACCACCCATTGAAAAGGCTTTGTTCCACAAATAATTAAGCATCCTACCCATCTTGCCTCCAAATACATTATTTTCTAATGCCACGTATGTTGAAGGCCTCAAAACACTAAAACAGAGCAAGAACTTGGACCTCTTGTGCAGCCAGAATTAAAACAGAGACAGAAATGAAAATGCTGGGGGGAAAGGACTTAATGCCTGGTTACAAAAATGTGTAAGAACCTGAGAAGAGAAGCGAAGAGCTGAAGGAGGAGGGAAGAGGAAAACTCAGCAAGGTCAAGGATGAGCTCATCCTAGGGAGCAGTGGAGCCGTGAGGGTCCAGCATGCAGAGCTGCAGCAGATACCCACACTGAAGCTGGTGAGCTCTGTATTAACGTTTACCTTAGCAGCATGGTTGTCTTGCCTGTCTTATTATTGGCCAATAAATAACTGCTATATGCTAATAAATGCTGTAAAATCCTTCTTGCAAGTCTATTTGGATGGTAAAAGATGTTCAAATAAAAGTGACACAGGGGAGGAAGGGTTACCGCAAGTAAAAATATAACTTGATTAAAGAGCTCTTTATCAGTTTGGATGTACAAATACTGTAGGTGCTAAAACAGGAAAATGAACCTGGTCTTCAGGTTTAATTAAAACCAGTCAACTTTGCAACACAGAAAAATCACTTCTTAATTTTAAGTTTTGGTATTAACAAACATTATTTTTCCAATAGCCTACCTTGTTTTGAAGCTGCTTGGGTGGCAATACTAAGGGAGGATAGAGAAGAGCACGCTAATCAAGGTTCAGCTCATACCGCCTGTGGACATTGCAGGAACGTCATTATCAAAAGCTCTGGTGTCACAGTGGGATCACCAACAATCAACAAAGATTGACTAGACAGACTGACAGGCTTAAGACCCTGTCTGCAGATCAATTTGTACAGCATTCAGTTTCCAATCCTTCTTTTCCCCTCTGCAGCAATGCCAGAATGTCGATGACCCTCAGCCGACAAGAGCAGTTCTAGTTAAGAGTCTGTTTACTCCACAGGTGTCATAAAATAACTTCAATGTATATTAATATTTCCAAAGGGCATAAATCCCAATTTAAAAGTTGTAGATGTGAATTCCATCTTATGCCACATTAATTCCTGAGCATTAATTTCAATGAACATACTGAAAAACAGAACAAAGTATCTGCAGGTGGAGTCCCTTAATAATGCCACTCATCTTTCACCTGTAGGAAACACAAGTGCTGCCTAACTGTTGGAATCATCCATGTGAATGGATTTTTGCAAAGCAAAGAAAAGCAGCACCTTGTTTTTAAAAGTAAAATCGCAGCTATACGTTGCAAATAAGCCTGTACACACCAAACACACAGCATTTAGCACTATCTATTTAAATGAGCCACACGCACAGGGACATTCTTCAGTTTTGCTCTGCAGGGGAGTCACAACACTCATTAAAATATAATAAGCTCCACAATGAATAGAGCAAGTGCTCATTATAATGTAATGAGTAATAATTATCACCCAACAGCCCTGCGGAGCAAAAGTCATTGCATTCCAAGAATATTATATTCATATAGGGTTTTTTCTTAAACATAAATAAGTGCCTCCCCTGCCTCGATTCAGAACTGGGAAACATATACGTGTGTTCATATGACATGGCGTACTGATCGTGACTATGATCATGACCAACCACACCAGTGTAACCAACAGTACAAGCCAAACAGACACCAGTAGCAACAGCCAGTGGTATTAACAGGTTTTGGAAACCAGTTCTCGTGTATTTTACACAGTCTGAAACAGCCAGGGTTCAGTCACTAGCCTTCAAGCCACAGCAAGGCTTACGAATCTGCAAAGCTCTTGCGGCTCTGACTGCTCAGGAGGGAATTACAATGCTCCTTCCATGGGGACGGCTACTTTCTGCAGGCATCTAAGGGGGCGGTCATCTTCTCCACTCACATGCCCTATGGCTAGACAGAGATCATCTAGAAAAAGGCGCCCTGTTTTTCTTCCCCTTCCATTCTAGCCTTCTGGCCCCTCAGTTCCACGGCATTAGGATGAGAATGAGGATGAACCCTACATTTCCTTGGCACCTTTCTGAAAGAAGTTTCAGCTGGTTTGAAATTAAAAGCAAACACAGGAAAGCTTAACTGATTTCAATGCTGAATGCACAAGACTAATGAACTGATTATTTTACACCTTCTGCCACGCAAATATACAAATATATTTAAGATCTCTCTAGGCTGAACAGGAAAACTAAAACTCTGAGATGCAATTCCCAAATATGAATTCAAGAAATTGTGCTTTAATGAACAGCAAATACACAATATTCATCATCAAACTGTGTATAAATTGCTTATAATAAATATGTAGCTTTTTTTAAGAACTCCAGTAAGACAGTTTACTATTTATTATATTTATTAGAAAGAACAAAATGTAAAATGTATAAGAAATAGTAATTGAGGACCCTCATCTAGCTGTAAATGAGTTTCCTCTTTACTTTTAAATGTTGGTAGTTCCCATAGGCCACTAATAGCTGCCATGCTGCAGTACTGCTCATATGCCCTAGTTTTATTTCACCTCTCCTGAAAGCCAAGATTTTACACTTAGAAGAGTCAGCAGTTCCCTGGTGCTAATGCTATATATCAGTGTTAAAAATACCTTCTTATGGTCAAAGAAATCTTTCACAGTAGTGGACAAACTAAAGGAGTATCCCACCTCCCTTCTAGCAAGTACCTGTTTTTCCACAAACACACACAAAGGCTCCTCCACCCTCAAAATCAATAGCATTGCTCTTCTCGCGCGTCCACCGTTACTGAACTGCCAAAATTGTTCCTAACTACAGGAAAGCTCTGCACGGAGTCTCCTAAAGGAGCACCAGCTCTTCTTAAACAGTGCAAGGATTCACCGGGATGGGTCCCAAAGCTGGCCCTGATATCCCAGATGCAGGCCACACTACAGGGATGGTCTGTCTGTGCTTTAAAATTTATCGTGCTATTTATTCTATCACTACCAGCAGAATAAGAAAGAAAGTTTGACCAAATGCGATCCAGAAGCCCACAACTGAGAAATCTCACATGCCCACCCCAGCTCCAAATGCCAGCTTAGTCTCATTTTCAAAAGAGCCCTACACAGATACCATATTTACTAAAAAAAAAAAAAACACAAAATTACTTCATCTGGGCATGGCATACTTGCTGCTAATGAGGGACATTTCATAGTCTTTTGGACCGCAAAATTTTCTTTCTTGCATCCGATAGCAGTAATATGTAACTTAAACAGAACTCAATTTTCTAATTTTTGGATCATTTGGTCTAATAAAAAAAAATCTTACTTAAAATGAATCCTTTGATATAATCATGAAAGTGCATGTATCTGAGAAAATAAACAGACTGAGCTTACTGAAAAAAATATTGTTTAAATGTGCTTGGGTCCAGTGAAACAAAATTCACTCTACAGTTACCCAGAGGGCTCAGTAACTTTTACATGCTCTTTATAACAACATCATTCTTAATGAGCTTTTAATGTTATTCTTTTCTGAAGCTGCTTTCCATCCAAAGAACATCTGTGAGTGTGTATCTGCGTACATATCCACATATTGCACACTAAAGACTAATATTTATGAAATAATACAGTGTAGGATGAACCTGGGAGTACCAAAAAAGGGAGTCAAAATGATGGGCTCCTGCTACCAAGTAATAAAGTGCTTTTAAGCTCCAAAATTGCAAGCTGCTAGAGCCTTGCCCCTGGACTGCCGCGGTCTGGAGGCAGGAACCGCGTCCCCAGAAGCCCGTCTAGCTCTGGCATTTCCACACAATGTGCACAAACGTGCTTTCAGATGTGGCCATGCCAGCCCTCAGTGAGTTACGTTAAACCTTAGGCAAGACAGAAGCAAATGTCTGTGATCTAAGTGAATGACACCTTGCAAGAATATTTGCTTAAAAGAAGCAAACTGCTTACTAACAGGCTGGGGAATTTCTATTTTTTAAACAACACATTACCTTTTATGTCGAAACAGACCACCCTCTGTTCATGCCTTAAGATTAGGCCAGGAATGCAGTGCGCTGTTTAAAGCACTGCAATATCAAAGGGCCAAAGACCACCTTCGGAGGCTCAAAAACCTCATCCTGACAGCGACAATCTTCATTCGCCCCTCTGGGAGCCATGATTTTATGGCCACCTGTTCAGGGACTTCTTAAGAGTTCTGCTACAAACCTTGGATTGAATTTTCAAATTCCATGTAACTTTTTTTCGTTGGAAATGGACTGCAAAATAATATTTATCATAGAAATTCATTTGCAGAGTAACAGGGACACTAGCATTTCAGTATTAGGCTTTGGGATATTCCTTTAAAACAATATGGTGGAGTAATCATTCTGTAGTTACTGTGCAATATTCATTTCATACATGAAGTCACGCAGTGTTTTAATGGCTTGTCTAAGGACACATTTCAAATAAGTGGTGAAATTAAAGCAGCGTGCATGTCCTGCTTTACCAGGGACTGCACTCTCTTCAAGCTATGTCACTGTTGACCAAAGAAAATACATTTTCTACATCAATCTCATTCACCAGTGAGATATATGTGAGTGAGTGATGTTGGATTATATAAACCTCTGTAGGCAATTCTGTTTCTTTTTTCTGGTTATTTTTGCTTATGACCTTTGCACATTCATTTCCCTTCTCCAAAGTGGGTGTCCAACACTATGAAGAGAACCTATTTATACTGACTTCTTCTGATTCGTTATCTCCTCCTCTTCCTGTCACATCAGTTGCCACCTTTACCCATCAGTTGCCACCGTGACTGCAAGCAAACCGTGCCACGGCGTGTCACGGTAGCTAATTCAGCGTAGGCCTCTTCATCGGGCAGGCCTGCCAACGCGAGCTTGCTGCTAACGGTCTGCGCCGCGCGGGCTCACGCTCATCTGCAGGGAGAACATGACTCACTGGTCGTTAGCTGCTCTGGTTCGAGCTCCCAACACTGCTGGTTCTCAGCACAGCTTGTATCAGCAGAACTACAGTCCCGCACCAGAGCGGGAGCTTCCAGACAGGCAGTAGGACCTATCACACCCTTCAAATTTAATTTATCACATTGAGATGTAGGCTGAAGTCCTCCACGCAACCATGTCTGTTAACTCAACTACTTGAATTTGCAAATACATTTATTTAGTAAACTCCCAGTCCCATTAAAAACAGTGTTTACAGTTAAGAGCAGATCAGAGAGAAAATAATTATTTTCTTTTTTTTTTTTTTTTTAATAATCACTCTGAGTGAATGCTATCGGTGTTCCCTGAAGGAAATTACATCCTACACATCACAGAGATGTTAGTAAGGTTTACCCATCGCATCTCCCCAACATGCACAAACACGTGTACGGTCGTGCACACATACGCAGTTGCAAAAGCTGGAGATATTTAGCCCCAGATGTTTTATAACACTGCACATGTTCACCAAAACTAACTACTACCAGCCAGTACAGCCTGCAGCACTAAAGGGGCTGAGCCAGAGGCTCTGCATTGCAGGACAGAAGCTCTCTACAACAGCACCGTGAGCTCAGCAAATAAAAAGCTCTATTTTCAAATCAAACTGCTTGGGGGGTTTAAGCAGGGTAAGGTGCGAACCTGCATTCAGTGCCCGGATTGGCATTTTATCCTAAATCGAGGGACAGCACTCCTGTCTGGATGAAGCCTTATAGGATCCTCAGCATCTGTAAGCGGTCAAGGAGTGAAGTTTGAATCTCATCTATAAACGTTCAGTCAGCAACACAGTGCCCCCCTAAGCCATGCTTATGTACTGGATCTGCTGCTGCTTCAAGGAAAACGAGCTGTCTGACTCTTCGTTTTTCTTTCACTGGGGGCAGACAATGTGATTTTTCTTTTTCTTTTCTTTTTTTTCTCTTTTCTTTCTATTTATTTTTTTTTTGGGGGGTAGGAAATGAAACAAAGTTATCCCTCAGAACCCCTCAGTAGGGCAACTGGTGATTTTAAATAGCTGTAAGGGAAAACTACTATGCTGTTTCCATAGGTACATCAACTGCAAGGAAAAAGAAGCACACCTCACCTTGCCTTAAGTAACTACCATGTACTGTATCTTTTCCAGAAGTATTCTGTCCAAGGCGGCTGGGTAGGATAGGGAAGCCTTTGGGTTATGTTTTCAGATCAGTCCTTCACCTTTCATAGCTGGGCAAAATGCCAAGCACACGCCGAACTTCTACATTAACTTCCTATTCCCCCTGAAGACACAGGTTTACTCTCGCCCTGGGGAGGGAGCGCTGTTGGAGAAGGAAGGCTCCCTGTTTTCTCCGCTGCCAGGGTGGAAGCAAAGCTCGGAAGGCACCGAGAGCTGCTCAGTGCCTCGGAATGAGCACACAAATCCGTCCCTGGAGTGGAGGCAGTGATTTTTATCACCTGAGCTAACCGAGGGCATAATTTTATTTCAGTATTTCTCCTGAGCATGAAAAAACCTAACGGGGCACGGATGCTCGGGAAGCGGCATTTATCCCCAAGCTAACTCGAGCTGCGAAGCACAGGAAGGCGCAAGGAGCGCTCAGCGCGCCGTGCACAGCGCGCCCGGAGGAGCGCGCGCTCCGCGTGCGCGTGTCGGCGGCCTCCCCGCCCGCCCGCCGCCCCCGCGGAGCGCGGAGCGCGGACCGCGGACCGCCGCGCACACAGGGCCGGCGCCTGCCGCGGGAGCGGGGCGCGCAGCGCAGAGCAGCGCAGGGCAGCGCAGGGCAGACCCGTCGCGCCCGGGCAGCTGCTCCTCAGGGGGGACGCGGCGCCGCGGGGGCTGCGAGGAACCGCGGCGGGGACGCGTTTCTGGACGCGCGGCATCTACAGCACCCCAAGCAAAGTTAGGTCACTGCTGAAGCAGAGGGGGGCACGTCCGCGCGCGGCGGTTCCCCTCCCTCTCCCCCCCCCCTTTTTTTCTTCATTTTCTGCAATTTCAGCCCTCCGTCACCACACAATGTTGTCTGAATACTGAACCCAGAACGCGCCAACACGAAACCCGCCATAGGCCGGGGCCGGCTGCCCGCAGCCGCGCACCTGCCGCGGCGCCCCCGCGCACCGGCGGCAGCAGCAGCGCAGGCCGCCCCGCTCTGCCCCCCGGGCCGCCCCCTCTGCCCCCCGGGCCGCCCCCCGCCCTTACCTGGCCCGTGGCCGCCCCGCCGCCGCGGCACCGGGTAGCGGGCGGCGCGGGGGGCACCGTGCGCCGGCAGCGCCGCCGCTCCCGCCCGTCCCCCCCGCGGCGCCGGGACCGCCCCGCGCTGCGGGAGCCGCCACCGCGCGTGGCGCCGCCCCGGCCCCGGCCCCGGCCCCGGCCCCTACCTGGAGCCGCGCGGGCCGCCGCGCTCCCGGCCGCGCTCCGCGTTGCGCCGCCCGCGGGCGCAGCGTGTCCGGAGCGGCCGCCGCCTGCGCGGGCAGTCGGCGGGGCGGAGCGGCGGGACGGGCGCTGCCTGCGCGGGACGCGGCGGGACGGGGCGGGCTGCGAGCGGCGGCGCAGCCTGGGGAGGGGGAGAGGAGCAGGGACATCCCGCCATTTAAAATAATGGGAAGGGAAGCTGTTACGGAGGATTAGGCAGCGGGAACAAAACTCTTCCCTGAGCTCACTTAAATCATGAATAGGATAATTTCCTGGGAACTTTTCGAACCAAGCCGCAAAGAGCGGTTTCCCTTGCTGCTTGTACGTCCCCTGGCTGGCAAGTGCCGCCCGCAGGAATCGGTGCTCCAGGAAAGGGCCCTCGGCGCCGTCTCGCTCCCGCAGCCTCTGCTGCCTTCGCAGAGCTCCAGGCCTGGGGAATGGGCTGCTCTTATCCAGGTGCTTTTACCTGTTCTGCTTTGCTACCGCACAAGTAACTTTCAACTCTCATTGGCGAGGCAGTGATGTTAGTAGTACGGAGGAATGTGAAAGAGGAAAGGAAGGAAAGCAGCATCCGCTTTCACTGTGGAAAGGTCCATACAATTCCACGTGGAATAAAAAATTCACTCTCAACCATCCTCTAAAGAAGCACTACAGACCAACCCAGAGGCATACCCAAACAAGAAACCACTTAATTTTAGGTCTTCTTCAGTGATTTTCACTGTAGAAGGCAGAACAATGCATATTCACCAGATATTCAGAGCCAAAGTCATCACTCTTTTGCTTCTGCAATAAGTAGTACAGTGCAACAACAAGCAGAGGGAAGTCTTAATGTCCCAGAAAAGCATCTTACATTATCTATATAGTTATAAGCACACACATACGTATATGCATACGTGTATACTACAGAGATTTCTCTAATGCAAAAAGCATGTAGAGAGTTCATGAGCAGTACTGTGGGCTGAACTGGAATAAAATGCTTAAAGATATTCTGAACATTTCAAAATATTAGACCATTTCAAGGAAGAAGGTGACAGCTTGAAAAGAATAGCCTCGATGCACCCTGTCTTTTCTTTTAAGTCTGTATCTTAAGACTAAACACTGAGATTTGGAGTTATTGATGTTAGGCTGATCCTTTCAGTACTTTGACTGTCTAAAGAATTTAAACTTGTCACAGGAACAAAACAAAAAACCAAAAAAAAAAACCCCAAAAAACCTCAGTGAAAAGAATCGCAAAATAAAATTATTTTCTGGGACAGTAGCAGCATTGTCAAGGGAACACCAGAGAAATTTGGGCATAGCGCATGAAGTGCTTCTGCAAGCAGGGTTTACCGCAGGAGGCCCGTAGACTCTGCGGATTTTAACACTATCTCAAAGCACAACATTTCCCAGTTTACATTCAAAAAATTCCTTCCCTGGACTTAAGAGATCATGACAATGATTACAGTTTTTTTTTTCCTTTGTCTTCTAACTTATGGTTTTCCTACACATTTAACAACAATACTGGATGGACTAGTTATGAAGTAGAACATACAGCTTTACCATAAAGCCAACTGAGTATCTACAGATTTTGAAAAATGGTGATCTTTTGCTGCTGTTGAATTTCTCCTTGTTATCTAAAAGCTACAGTTGATCATTCATAGAATATGCCTACAAAAGTGGTCTCTCTCTCTGTTGATTCTTAATATGCTAAACATATATTGATCATCTTGCAGATAACTGCTAGAGAGCTGATCATTCAGCTAATATTCAACTAGTCCTAAAGTAATGAGAAAATCCAGGTCATTTATAGATTACAAATTCTCTGTACCCTTAGACATTAGAAAAGGTTAAGACTCTATTGGGATAAAAATGATGCCCAAGGACGATGTCAGTTCAGCCTGACTCTTCCTTTTTCTTAAGCCTATGTACCTAAACAGGTGCAGTCAAAAGTTAGCACAGTTGCTGCCAGGAATTTCTGTTCACACCCCAAGAAGAATCTCACCAGTTGCTACCAACATTACTCATGTTCTTGCTAACAGCATCAGGTACCTCTCTCCTCCAGCAGAAACTTTCCAGTCTCGCAAATCTGGTTGCAAATTAGTATTTCCTTCCTAAAGTGAGAAAATAACAATAAGATGCTTCCATTGCATGCCATCAATTTCCTAATGCATAAAGAGAAATAATACTGCCGTCCCTAAAAACAAGTAACTGTGTTTTTTTCTTTTTTTTTCTTTTTTTTTAAGATAAAGGCTTAATTACATTTAGTCATTATTTTTGTTCTCATCTGCAGTGCCTAAGAGCCAGCCACAGCAATATGTCTGAGAACAATAATGCTTCTTCCCATTACTATTTCATTTTTTATTTCATAAACATTCTTTTATCCACATAGAGATACTAACAAATATTTCACAAATATTAACATGTGCAAAGTGATTTTTTGCAAAAGCATGTATATGAGCTACTATGATAGGTCTCTAGAAACTATCATATAAGAAACGCTTCAGTGAGTGCAATTACCAATTGGTCCTAAAGAATTTAAAGGTAAAATATGACAAGGAGAGTACAAGAATCTATGTATTTTGACACTGCAGCACAATCTGATGTAAGTGACTCACCATATCAGTGGTCTTTCTACCAAGGAAAAGACCTAGAAGTAATAAAACATCACAGAAACACGGAACAAATTTTGAAGTCAACAGATCTGGGAAATATTTTTCCAACTTACTTAGATTTTTATAATAGAAAATCATACTCAAATGGATCAAAGCAGTAAAATTTTGCATTTTTATCAAAATACCGTTTTTTGATATAAAATGGCCACACAGAAATGTTCAAGTCTGTCTAGTGGATGAACACCCAATTGACTGAACCATCTTCATGCTCTTCACTGACTCTCTGTCCAGATGCCAGAGAATGCCTCCTGTATGAACATATTTTACTGTAAGCATTTAATCTGGAAATAGGCACGAAAGTTCAGAGGGGATGGGACTAACACAATTCATTTTGCATATGGCTTCACTGAATACTCTTTGAGCCATGGCATCGACTTTAAAAAATTCAAATACTTGACTAGAAACAATAAATTTTTAATAGAGGTTAGCAAATTCCATAAAATTCGAATCACAGAGGGAAGGCAGCGCTGCTGATACTGCCTTGGCTCCTTCTACACAAAGCATCACTGGAGTATTTTCTAATAAAACAACAACAGCTGTTCCTAGATATATGATGCCAATACCAGTTGCCAGTCACAGAAAACTTGTGGTAGTGCAGTCATTTGCCCTTGGTATTGCACAACGTGACAGGTAAAATATCTTAACTGGATTTGCAGAAAACAGCATAATGCATGGCATTTAGCTACCATGAAATCCATGAAAACCATGAAATCCTGACACAGACAGGCGCTGGCAATACATAAGGGGCACCACCAAGGAGAGTCTCCGAATCGCTGCACCTCTACACCAAAGGGCAGAGAAGAAAGAAGGCTCAGCTGAAGGCAGAGAAGACCTTTGTGCCTACCCTGTGGAATTTCACATTGGTATTTATGGCAGAACGCATTCAATGAAGAACCTTGTTTAATGGGGATGTTTCCTAAGAAAACAAATAGTCCTGACTGTATATACAGTGACCCCTGTAAAATGAGATACTTCCCAATAACTATATAAAGTTTATATAAAGTATAATACATTTTTGCAGACTTAAATCTGGTGAGGAAACTATTCTTATGCTTTCAAAACTACTAAGAGGAAACAAAAACATAATTTGTTCATAGGCTAATATTAAACACTTGCAGATCGGGGTTCTCTCTGGATTGTTGTAAATGGTTAGTTAGATCCTCTGTTTTTATATAATACATCAGCTGATCACAAGCATGCCTGATTTCAAATTATCAATACTATTTTTGATTGAATTTGATGGCTCTTTCTTACAACAGGCAAGGAGGTATGGCGTACTTCCCCACTACAGCTTTAATGCATTTTTGCATTAGATTTACATAAATACTAACAAGCAAAAGCTCTTGGGTCATTCTAAAGACAAATATTTTCATAAGGCCCTTCTAATGGACATGATTTCTGGGAAAAAAAATACACTAAGGGAGATAGCTACTCTTAGACTCAGTGTTTTGTAGGCTCATGTTTTGTGATCAAAAATGGGAATTCTGAAGTGTAGCAATATGATGATAAGATTTCTGTTGAAGTAAGAATATTCTTTCCACTGAAAGTACAATGCAAAAATACACTAAAGTTATGTTAATGAAACATTCAAATATTTGTGTAATTTATGAAGGAGAATCTTTGTTGGGACTTGGAAAGAGTCCTCCCTGCTCCTTTGTATTATTTCCCTGGGTGACACTGCCTTCTCTTTCCTTACCACTATGCTTCTTGCAAAAACATACAAGATTAACAACCTGAGTATGAGAACTATACATTTCACAGAATCACAGAAAGCTTGGGGGTAACTCCCCAGATCATCTGGTGCAACCAGGACCATGTCCAGTCTCCAAAAGCAGCTCTGGATACTATGGTCCTCCTTTGCCAGAAAGGCACACATTCCCAATATATTTGTAGTAATATTATTTTGTAATTATATCAAGCACAAGCACAGGACCAAAGCTGAATTTGGAAAACTGCTCAACTGTTTAAGGAGACCTTAATTGCTGAGCCACCTGAAGCTTATGGGTATTTAGTTCAGAGTTGTAGAGTCAATTATTACCTAACCCCAGTACTTCCATTAAGTAGATTAACCCAGTTTCTGGTTTGAGAAGGAAAAGGGATAAAGCTGAGCAGATTTCTGAAAGAGCAGGAAACTGAGCAGAAGAGAAATAAAGGATAAGCTCCTTAGATTCTTCTGAAGTCTGAAGACTTAGATTGACAGCATTTTCATTTAGAAGTGCCAAATGAGAAAACAAGCTTGAGGACTACATATTGCACTGCTCAAGAGCAGCTCCAAAGCTGAAGCTGATGGGAACCGTCGTGAGTTAAAGGGCTCCCTTATAGGCACAGAATATGTTCCTGTGCTGCGGCACCGCGCTTGGTGCTGGATATCTGTGTCTGCATCGTTTAGCACAGGAGGGAACCCACAAGATTTTCCTGATTATAAAATTCCAGTGGAGACAGACGCCAAGTACCACCAAGTAAGAGGCACCTCTTGTATTCCTCTAGTCAGAGAGGCATTGGAAACTACAGTCAAGAAACAGAGGGGTTCTTATTCTCCTTGTTTTCACTGGAAGAGTCACTCCAATTCTACCAGCCAACTACAGGCTCCCACTTAGGAAATGTCACCAGCTGCCATTTATTTATATTCCAAAAACACAAACACAAACAAAACAGAAATATTGGAATGCTTCTCAGGATGTGCTTTTTTTGGTGCCATTTACTTACTACTACTCACACTATAATTATTTGAAATTAATAAAAATGAAGAGTATCAGTACGTTTTGTTCTGTAGGCCAAATAAGCAAGATGAAACAACCTCATGCTAGATCGTGACAAACAGTAAGGCAGACACATATGTTTGCTCTCTTCCCCAAGCATAAACAGAACACAGAGTTTTCCCAACTAATACATTTACTTTCACTTTAATTAAAACAAAACGTTTAGTTACATTTCCTCTGTTCTGTCAAAGAACTAAATAGATAAATGGCTAGCAGTGGAAAAATGACATTTTCTTTAGTGCCCCAGTTGTAAACATAATCGATTACTACCCATCTGTTCACTAAAAGCATAGGAAACACTTCATATAAGGTTTTATTTCTCATAAAAAGTTTAACTAAAGAACTTTGCTCTTGATCTTGTACTGTTTTTTTTTTTTTTTTTCAAAATTGAACTCACCAGTTCTCTTTCTGTATACCATTAATTACACCATTAGACAAATTTCCACTACTGTTTTCATGGTTGTACTCTTCCAATTCCTTCCAACATTAAATCAGAGCCAAAGGAACTACTTAAGAATGGTCCTCCCCAAGGAAGCTATTACAAAGGCATGTTCATAGACCCTAACCAAGAGAAAGAATTAAATAACAGAATCAGGTATAAGATGAGAAAAACAACAAACAATTCAGGGAGATTCTAGTTTTGCTTAGAGGACTTCAAGAATCAGATAACCCACCAGTTTCCTTGGGGTTTTTTTTCATTGGTTAACTAGTCCTACATTTGAGAATCTTCATCTATTGGCTTTCAGTAAGTTTTAAGAAAAGATACTCAGCCTATCAGTGAAATGACCAGCCTTTCCAGCAGTCATTCTTTCAGATCTATGAGGGACTATTTTGTAAACTGGGCAAATGCAAATGCAAAATGGGACAGGATGCACCCAGTAGTGTTATGTGAGAGGTTTCACATCACCAGGAAGCTGCTTTGTTAAGGGAATCTCCCGACAACGGGAAGATGGCAAATCTTACAAAAAAGTAAGGAGGAAGGTCCACAGAACTACAGTTCAGTCCCTTGAAAATTCACAGAGCAAATCCTCCATTTTTTTAAAAACAAGAACCTGACTCAGAATAGCAAGTATGGATTGATCAAGGTGCCTGATCAACCTGCCATCTGTGGTGAATGACTGGATGTGAACCAAGAGAGAGCATTGGAGATGACTAACAAAACTGTTTCCACAGCATAGTTGTAGCCAAACCAAAGAGACAGGGATGGGATGCACCACAAGGCAGTGTAAAACTAGCTGGGTTGTCAGGCCTTGTGATCTGTGTTCCTCAAGAGTTGACACTGGAGCAGATGCTGCTTAGTGTCTTCATCAACAGCCTGAACAACAAAACAGAATGAAGGATGATCCCAAATTTGAGGGAGTGGTTAACACCCAGAAGAAGAGGATGGCATTCAGGGCAAGCCTAGGGAAGGCCACTGAGATTATTTGGGTGCTGGATGATGTGATGTTTGAGGAGAGGCTGAGGTAGTTTGTCAGGAGAGGAGCGAGAAGGCCAGGCAGGTATCTGCCTGCAGTGTGCTAGTGCCCAGAGGGGAGCTACAGAGTAAGTTGCATAGCAAAAAGACAGGGGACAACGGTCAGAAGTTGCAATAAAGGGACATTAACACTGGATAAGGGGAGATGGTTTCACAGTGAGCACGGTTAAGCACTGGAACAGGTTGCCCAAAAACTAGTACAGTCTCCTGCCTTGAAGGTTGTCAAAACTCAAGCAGAAGACTCTGAGCAATGCAGTCTACTTCAAAGTAAAATTTGCTTTGCCTTCAGGAGGAATTCGGACTAGATGACTTTCCAAGTTTTTCTTTGAATTTCTGAAGTGAAGCTAGACATCTTAAAATCAATCTGGTCCTTTTCTTCTTCCTTTCCTATACTGACAACAGCAAAACTATGCGCCAAGTTATGCTTTTGCAATACCGCTGAACTCAAGAGTTACACAAGGGTAACCAGCGAGGCTTCCATCCCTCAAAGATGGTAAGTGGTAAGAAGTCCTAGTCTCAATTGGTTTTGGTGAAGACAATCAGGTCACAATATAGCATCAGCAAGAAGACAAGGAAAAAAAAACTGCTAAAGTACTAAAAAGGCCAGACAGCTGTATGCATGCAGATAAAAGATATAGTCTCATAAGGCAAGTACTGTTTTTATACCATTCATTCTTGAAATATCAGGAAAAAATGCCTAAACCACAAAAAAAGCATTTTAAATGTTCATTATTAATAAGGAAGCAATAAACAGTTGATCTTTAACTAAATTTTAAAATAGAAATATTTGATAGCAAGTTTTCCAAATCTGGAATCCTATTTAATATTTCCCTCCAGTAATGCACAATAAGAGGCTACAGATTACTTGTCCTTTTTTCTTTCTTCTAAATGCTTCAATAAAAGCTGAAGTTCATTGCTGTAAATGAAAACTCAGCGTATAGTTTGCACATTTTTTACATACTGAATGTTTCACTGCTTGGAAAAGATTATTTTAGCACTTACAATATGTAGACTGTTTTATGTCCAGATAATTCAAGCTAATACTAGTTGATATTAATTTCATTTAATATCATCCATTTCATTTTGACCTTCCAGACAACATTGTACCACATCTAAAAATATTTGTAGCTGTGGCTTTTAATGGATTCACTCTATCATCATAGCCCAAATGAATAGGCAAATATTGATCTCCAGCACTGTCCTGTGATGTCTCAATGCAATATCCACATTAATATACATGGATGTTATTAAATTCCAACACAGACATTTATTAAATTTAGCCTTCGGTTGGCTAATATGCTTCTTAATTAATAACATATTTTCTGATTTAATTACTTGTCCTGTTGCACGTCTTTTAAAACCAACCTTACGCAGTAAAATTTTCAGTAAAACACATTATTGCAGGATCTTAAGTATCATCACAGTTAAGGCATGAACATTCTTCAGCTAATATTATAGTTATTACTGTGGTCCCGCTGCTTTTAAAAAAATATACTTCCAAGGATTTATTGCACTGTATAAACTTTCAAATGTTAATGGACAACTTAGACTCTTTTCTGGCTTGAAGCAGCAGCAAGTTTCTCTAAAACCCTCAGACCACTGCGAGAAGGGAGAGGAATTTAGAGGTGGAAGCACCACTGGAGAGTGGCTTCCCAGCAGGAACATCTAAAAGCCTGAATATTCCTGGGCTCCTGTGCCACAAAAACTCTTCAGGAACGTCCACCGCGTCAGCTCTACTCTGTGAGCAGCACAGTGCCCCAGAACGGGGCAGCAGCAGGGTACTGAGCACCCCCGGAGGGAGAGCGAGCGCGGGGCAAAGCTCTGCCAGCCGACGGGGCCGGGGGGAGCCCCTGCCCTTAGAGGGGTAAAAGCAGAAGCTTCAGCACCAACATGTATTGTCTTTAAATTACCTTAATACTGCCACTGATAAGCAGTCATATAAATGAATTTTAAAGTACTGTGCCACCAGAGTGGTTCCTCTACAGGCGATTTCAGAAAGTCTTGGCAGAATTTTGACAAGAATCTGAACTCCTTTGCCAAAAGTGTCATCTCTTTTCTCTCAGTGCACTTCTGTTCCCTCCCACAAAACCACCAGTATATAATGTAATAAATCTGTGGCGAGGACAAGAGAAAAAATTTATTATTAATGCTATTCTGAGCATCTTAAAAGCTCCTAAAGCACAGCAGTTGCTGCATAGTTAATCTCACATATAGAGAATAATCTAATTTAGCTCTAAGCTAACTCCAAGCTTAAACATAAGGTTCCAAAGGGGGGAAAAACACAGAGATAAAAGTAGTTTTGAAAGTTATTTCCTTTTCCAAAAAACTTCACTGTAATACTAAAACAACATGTTTGCTTCTTATTAATACTCAACACAAATGTTAGTTGTATCGTGATAGGAACAAAAAAGAGAAAAGGAGAAATCCAAAGAAAGACATTCATTTCAGGACGGTGACTGGATCAGTTTTTGAATTTGCCATCTCCTTATCTATTTTCTGTCTTTAGTGATGAACTGCTGTAATACCTCGTAGGTTTGAATAACTTACCAAAACACAACCCTGCACCTTCATTGCTGACATTACCTTCTAAGTTATAGGATGAACTATGGAAAACCTGGGGTAGAAACTAAATTTATTGATCCAAAGCACATTAATTTCAGGACTACTAAATTCATGACTGATGTTGATCTATTGCAACAAAAAAACAGATCCTGAGGTGCACAGTAATCCCTAATGCTAGAGAAACTGCAACAAGCAAGCAGCAGCCACAATGACGACTGTTTTCTGAGAGAAAATTTCATGAATGTCTCTCAACAGAAGCAACTAATTTTTGTGTACATTTCTGTTTGACTCTTACATAATTCCAAAGCATTTCTTGAAAGTAATTTCTGACTTACCTTAACATGGAAACAATGTCTTTATAGCACGTTTCAGGCTTCAATGTATTTTAAGGCCCTCATCTATCTTTGCTGCTAGCACCTTTCCTTCAAAGAGTGTCATGTTTATGTAATGTTTCATGTGTTCCAGAGGCACCAGAATCAAAGTGCTCTTAATTGACAACGCATATAGGAACAAAAACACACGAGAAAGAATGATTATAGAGATTTCTCTTGGCTCCCCTCTAAAGTTGGATATAACTGTCAGCAAAAAAGTCATAAGCAAATAAATATGTTCAGTCAGTCTCAAAGACATTATCCTCCATCTTACAGACACAACCTGCTAATAAACTCTTTAAAAACAGCTTATTTTTTTCTTCTGATTAGGAAGGCAAATCACAACATAGAAGCCCCAGTTATATAATCCTCCTAATTTCTATATTTTCTATGCCTTCACTATTTCCTTCTTTTCCTCTTCCAGTTTTGGTAGAACTCTTTGGTACATCAGAATATATTTATTCCACGGTTTAATATCAAATTTGGGCCTCAATATCAACTTAGTTAATATTTTTAAGTTTTTTAATTGCTTTTGGCAATAAATTTCTTCACATTCCACCCATTTCAATGCCATAATGCACCAAGAAAAAGATACCTGCTATCATATATTTCAGCCATCAGAGCTGAATCTCTATTAATACACACTTCATATTCAGTAAGAATTAACTGTAACAAAAAAAAATTGTTGTTGAAATATATGTTTTTCCTAGAGCACAAAAGGAATAAGTAATATCTTTTCCATTGGGTATTATTTAGCCATAAACACTAGAAATATACCAAAACAATTTCTGTTCAGTTTTACAACATGAAGATGAAGTCCTATGAGGTATTCCACTATAGGATCCCGGAGCACACTCACTCCTCCGTTGGTTTCCCTGAAGCTGATGTTCACCAACTGTACTTACTTCACAAGCAAGACTGAAGTCATCTGCTTTGAACTGTGTGAATACCATAATTGCACGAAGAACTCGTTAGTGGGAGCTCTTTAAAACATAGAGCCAAATGCAATGAGAATTGGGAATCGAATTCTGGTTATAAACTTCACCACTGCTTATACATGCTGTTTACAAATTTACATTACAACTGATGGCCATCCATCAGCTGGATTACTACGAAAAGATGGCAATTCAGTGTGCTAGCAGATTAGAGAAAGACAAAATGCAGCATCACCATTACATTTCAGCATCTTATTTGCAGATAAAGTACTCCAGGCATGGGTGCTATTTCTCTTGGTGACAAAAATTGCCACGTTCTGCATACTCTAGGATTAAACAAGCATCAGTCACCGTAGCTTGGAACAGATATACACACATTTCACTGCTGAATCAAGAAAAAGAAATCCGGGCACCACCCAGCATTAGGAAGCAGATTCTCACACAAGTGATTCCCTAAAAGAATGAAAAGTAGAATCTTTATATCTCTGCCTCAATTTTTCACACAGTGTAAAATAGTGTTTTCCCCTAAAATTTAAGATCAAAATGATTGTTTGAGCTTCTTGCTACTTTCTGTCTTTTCTTTTACATTACCAGAAAAAAAGTATTTTTAGAACCCTCCTCTCCACATATTTTTTTCTGGTTTGAAGTCCCTCATATTGTGAGATTGTCCATAATACACACACACACAAAAGAAAGTCTATAGGGGAAACTGCAGAGGAGGCAGATCTCTCCTTCACACTTTTTTCCCCCGCCGTCTCACTCCTAGGGTCAAAACAGACATCTTGTGATATATCTGTATTTTATTCTCTTGAAAAATTATCTCATTCAGTTCTCTAGTCTATTTCCTAACGGCTTCTTTTCGATAGAAATAATGAAAGCTTACTGCCAAGTCCATTTGTCTGCCGCTGGCTCTAGCAGAATGGCAGGTGGACCCCACGTGCCCTCAGCATTAGAATTCCTCTATGCCTTGCAGATTTGGTGCTTTCAGCAAACGCTAAAGAAAGTTAGTTTAACATTTTTCAGGTACTATCTTTTAATATTATTCATCCTTTGCAACTTCTCGGTGTAATTTTTAATGATATCTTTCTATGTTTTTTTTCTGGTTTCCTTCCCCCCCGCATTGTTAGTGTGGGAAATGCACATTTCCAGATTATTTCCTTTTTTTTTTTTTTTTAAGCTGCTATGGAAATTGTTTTGGAATAACATTCATATTTTGGGGTCTTCTATATGCTTGTTTTGTTCAAAATAGTAGATAAATTAGGAAGTTAATGTTACAGATCCAACAAAAACGATAAAGAGTTCACAATATAACTGCAAATATAGCGATTTCAGCAGAAAAACTGAGGAGTGAGACCTGCGATAATAAAAATCACCCTGTTCTTTCAACCAGAGCATGGAAAGCGCATGGTTTGGAATACTTCTTTATCCTTTTCTCTGGAGCATAATATCTAAGTTAATTGCCTGAGAAAAAGTGGTTGAAATAAATGTTGCCCTCTTTGAGGACTCCTTCCAGCAGGAGTAGGGTATACTGAGTTCCACCTCTCTTCCCTCCCTTGCTCTCATCGTCTTCCCTCTCTCCCAAACCCTTCACCACAAGTTCTACTGGTGATCTCTACCACTTTCTGACACTCACCTCTCACATCTGCACCCTATTTTCTCATAGTAGTTCTACCTCATCTTTATTCATCTTTTTCTTCAAACACTTCCATATCCAGCTGTGCTTCCCCAACACTTTCCCTTTAAAATGCCACTCACTTCTCTTATTCTTCTCAGGACACCTGGATAGAAAGCAAAATTTAATCAACTTATTCCTCATAAAAGGTCCTCTCCACCTAACACACAAGCTCTGTTACAGCAGACCTCTGAAGATAACACACCATTAAGTAATACAATGTTTACCACATCGGGGCAGGAGGGCGCAGACGAATGGGGGCCCTCTGTACAGCACTATGCTTAAGGCCCCTAAGCTTATGTAAGCTGATAAGCATAAACATGAACCTGAACAACTGAGGGGAAATCCAAATTATGAGCTTATTCTCCATCTTCTCCCTTTTTCACTACTGACCTGGGGATTAAGCGACCCCACTAAAAGGTTCTGGGAAATACAGAGGCTCTCCCCGTTTCAGTTTCGTTTCAACACACTTGTAGCGCCCAGTCCCTCTTCCCAGGACTGCTACCAACTCCCTTTTAACTAACTGACAATAAAGCTGTCAGTTAAGTTTTAAAGTTTTGAAAATAATAATTAAAAAAATGTTTTTCATATTCTTTGTATTCAAGTTTTTAAATTTAAAATATTTTAAATGCAGTTCTCTGGCTGGGATTTGAAAAGAAAGCTAAAACCAACATCATTTCTTCAGAAAAGCTCTCCTGTATTCTAGCGGATGGTTAAATATTTTAACAAGCAAAAGGCTTCTGCCTTAGAGAAAGTGCAGAAAAGCAAGATGAACACGCAGAGGTTTTGGGCACGAAAAATATCAACTGCACTTTAGCGAAGCTGTGATGACTTTAGATGGAGAAGCTCAAACCCATGTGCTTAGGCTAGTTAACAGAAGAGTGCAGTAGGAAAAAAAATAAACAAATTCTAATGAGCACAAGCAGATGCTAAAAAGGCAGGTTAAGCAAAACATTCTAACCACGGCCTTTCTAAGTGTGCATAGGAGCAAATTCAATTTCCTTTTTCTTCTCATTAGCCCCTTTCCTATACAATCGAGGGAGAATTTAGTCCTTTTCTCCATCACAGTGTATCAAAAATAATTTTTGAGGCAATTTTCTACAACAGTTCATTAGCACTTTTCTGAGAGTTTTTTTTTTTTCAGAAAGGTTTGCCATGATAAGTGGAAAGTAGATCATAAAAGCTTCGAATTTTGCTCTGTTGGAATAACTTTTGTTGGAAAGCTCTAATTTTGTCAGAAGATACAGATCACACTGCAAAATACAGATCATTCTGTGATTTCATTTCTGAATCTAATATGTAATTGAAAACTCCATGTAAAGCAGGGCTACTTGAATCACAACATTATGGGTAGAATAAGTAACTTAGAGAATCCCAAACCCCATTACTAATCAGGACACTGACATGGCCAAGAGAAAGTCTTGTTTATGTATACTGAACTCTGCACAGCCATGGAGGGTTCACACTAATTATACAGAACATTTTCTGATTTTCAATATGGCCCACAGATGATTCCCTGGGATTTGCACATGCCTAACTAGTCTAAAGTGTTAGATCCTGACTAGATGCTAAAGTGTTATACCTTTGCATATTCTTCCATCTTTTAAATGCTGTCAGCTTTGTTCCCCCCCATCCCTTTCCATCCTCTCAAAAAATAATAATGATTCAGCAGATTTGGAAAAACTCTTGAAACATGTCATTTTAAGTTTTTCGTGGGCTCCTTTTCTGAATATCTTTCTTTTGGGTGGTCCTATATCATGTCTTCTTTCATTGAAGATGATACATTTCTGTCATATGAGACAGGTAAGTCCTGTGCTTCAACATGTTTTGCTCTAAAAGAGGCAGGAGTGGAGATAGTCGGCACCTGACAATTCAGTCTACTGAACTGTTCTGGAATCAGAGCATACTCTGCATTTCCCTTGGGGTCAGTGAGATAAGGCAAAATTTAAACTTGGAATTAAAGCAGGGAACAAGAACAGCTGTCGGTACAAAGAACAAAAATAAGCATTCCTAAATGGTAGTCAAGTCCTCCTGTCTTCTTTAAAGGAACCTGCTGTAAAAAGTCATTTGGTCCAATATATCTGTGTGTTTCAAGAATACAAGGGGAAATTTTTAAAACGAATCATCATATGAAATTGTAAATACAGTCTTATACTGACTCAAATAGGCAAACAAACAATACAATTAGCGTATACAGGTTGGATAACTTAGGAATGACACATGTGCTTTTCTACAATGTTTTGTCACTTTAAATGTAGAAATTACAAAATTGAAATCTCCCTTTATAGAATCATTCTTTAATCATTACATGATCATATTTCTATCTGGGATACACTTTACAGCACAGTCTTTCTTCCAGTGGCTCCTGAAGCTTATACGAAATATGCAAGAAGCTGAAATCAAATTTACTGCAGTCAAGCGACTGTCCCCTGTGCTACAGAGACAAAAATTATTTACAATGTGAAGAGTTCTGTCATTTTTTCCAGCAGAATTCAACTCCATCTTCCTGCAGATAGAGAAAAGATTGTTTTGAAATGGAAGGTCAAAGTAATCCCATTTCAGACACTCTATAAGAAAGCATGTACATATATAAGTCTATAAGAAAAATCTATAAACAAGCATGTTCTTTTGAGGGATTTGGATGAGGGATCAGCTGGAAGGGTGGAGCTGTAGTTATTCAGCTAGAGGAACAACAACAAACATATTAAGGTTTAATGCAAAAATCTCTGAATATGCATTCTGCAGGTTTTTTTTTTTTGTTAACATAAATATTGGCATGACATGAGTTTTGGGCTCCCAGGCAGAAACTTATTGCTTGTGCAATATCAAATATATATATATTTGATGGTGCAACAGCAAATAATAATTTTCTTCTAAACTTCTTTCCTAGAGTGTCTATCATTGAAACTGAAGTCAGTCATTAAAGATAGCAGTCTAGGGAGTATTAGTCCTACTGTCAGTTTGTATCTCAGTGAAGTCCTAAAAGAAAACAGTACCCAGAGCAGTAATGATGTGTAAAGGTAGACTATGGAGTACTTTCAGGATGTTTTATTAAATGATTTATTAAATTTATTAAATGATTTTCATGAATATAAATTTTCATGAGTATGTGCTCTGATTTCTGAAGAAACGAAGTGTGAAAACAGGTGACATAGCAATGGAAATACTATAAAGAGTAGGATGTATCTGAGTTAACTATTAGGGCTTCTCTTCCTGTCCACCTCCTGTTCTGCCTGCAAAATGTCAAACAGCCAAATCCAAATGGTCAAACACAGAAGACTTCTCAAGAACTCAAGGCTTTTACTTTCCTAAGCCCAAAGATAAGAGTTGTAGCAGAAACGCAAACTTTAAGTAAATATGTACACTTGGATTTTAGCCACCCTTGTTCAGTTTTATCACAAAATTTATCAGTCTCTTCCTGTTGTTTATTTTCTTGATCGTCTCTCAGATTTGGCTTCATTTAATTTCTGAACTTTGTGTCCTGTAGGAACAAACAGTTGTAGGCCCATTTGGCTGTGCTCTGTTTACACGGCAAGGTTTACAACGACATCTCATCGACGGGGAGGATGGTGGAGGTTTCTAATAGGAACAGTTCACTGGCTTGTAAGATTTTTTTCCTGTACACTCAACTTTGATTTTGTGATCCAAAATCTTTTCATCTTTCATAACTGTGCTGTGCCATAAATTTTTTACAGCACGAAACACAGCTGTACTAAATGACTTTTTTGGAGCCCTTTAAAAAATGTATTTTTCATTGGTACAATCTAGCGGTTGAACTTTTTATTTTTTTAATGTGAAAAAGCAATAGAGGGCAGACTAATTACCTCTCAGCACAGGTACAGGGTGCTTATTATATATCGCTTAGTAGCAGATGGTAGCTGGCTTTTATGTTTGTAGACAAGTGAGAAGTTATTAGCAGCCTTGGATCCCCAGACAGCACAAGGGCTGGCTACCGCTACGGTATCTGTCTGCTTTCACCCAAGCAACGATACTAGGATTCAAACTTTCTCATTTAGATAGAGAAAAGATACTAACTCTCCATAAACAGGGTTTAAGGCTAAATTCTCCCAAACCCAACAGAAAGAGCCAATTTATTTGAGAGTGACGTCAGATTATTTTTTTTAATAAAGATTAAGTTCTTACCAAGGTAAAACATTCTTTTCAGTTTTGCATTAGCCCATTTAGAAAAATATAGATGCTAACACTTGAATTTTTTTTCAAATGTGCTGACAAGAAATTATAAAAGGACGAGGCCCAAATATTGTAATAATAGAGGTTGCATCTGCATTATATAAGTAGAGGCCTCCATTCTCCCTTAAAAGCGAATCTGTACCTTACAAGCCCAGTTTGATTCCTAATACTTGCATCTATTCCTTCTCTTCCTCTCCACATATCCGTATACTCCGCCTTCTGCTATCTTGGAAATGTAGGGAGTGAGAAAGGAAAAAACAATGTCATCTCAAAGCAAAAAGACTGTTTAACGCTCTTTTTTTCTCAAAAAGAAAAAAAAAGAAAAAAGAGTTTCTCAAAGAGTTGATATAGCAGCAGTAAACACAAGATAGTTGGTAAGAAATAATGAGAGGTCTGTTTTTAATTATGCTACTCGGCGTTGATCTAGCCTGTGTTCCCTGTCAGAAAGCACTGCTACACAATGGGGCAGAGGACCTTCAGTTTTGATCATTTAGCTACTAATGTGCCAAAGCAGAGGTTTTGTTTGGAAGGGATGTTGATAGCATGTTATAATTGCTTTTCCCACTTTCCTTTTATGATGCAAGGTTTTTCTAATTTCTAACAGCTCAGCAGACTCCCTTGGAAACAGTCAAAGGTAAAGTGTAGCTGAAATAACTATTGCTTGAGAAATAAACCCAAACAGAATAATGACCATCTTTCATGCATTCATATGGTCAAAAAGCAATCTACTAACTAATGCTTATCACTATTTATAAGCACAGAAGCTGTAAAATCTGCTAAAGTTGTGGGTAAATATTGCCCTGGTGCAGACATCAAAAAAATTAAAAAGACTATCAAAGCACTGAGCCTCAGCTAAACAGCTGTAGTTGAAAATTAAAGGAGACAATACAGCATATAACCCCTATTATCCAGAGGCCTAGAGGAACACAAGAAAACTTCAGATAATTGGAAAAGCCAGCAGCAGGTTTTAAAGCCTTCTGATCCTAAGGGTTTGCACTTACTGACAGCCTTTGCCTTGTGCTGCCTTGCCAAGGCTCTGCGCAAGGACAGGGCTCAGCTCAGCAGGGCCTGTGCCTGGAGAGGAGGGTCAAACTCGGACACAGTGACGTGAGCACGGAGACGTCTCTGTGCTCACGTCTGACAAGTCCCAACTTAGGTTCTGGGGGAAACCATGAAGAATAGACCCGCTTCCGGAAGCTTCCTGAAACTGTGAACTTCCAGAGGGCAGAATGGAAAAGAGGGGATGCCAAGGTTTTCTATAAGAATAACAAAACCATCCTTTTAATACCCCAAATAACGTTACTGACTTTTAGGCTGTGATTGCAGACTCCACAGATGTTATTTATGACAGAAACCTAAAAGGAATCAAGACTCCATTACTAGGTATCGTGGCCCAAGCTGATCAACTATAACAACCCATTTACCCACACGTCTCAGTTTGCAGAGGTGCCAAATTCCCACTGACACTGAAGACGCCTTGGTTTATACGTGATCCCCAGATCCACGTGAGCTCATTCTCACAGTTCCCTTTGTTCCTGCATCCGAAGGACTTGTCTCCAGACTATAAAGTTTTTTGCCTCTTCCATTCAATGCCAAAGAAACAGGTGGCCAGAGGAACACAGAGAGGTGACGCGGCCACGCCAAGGTCAAAAACACACCTCAAAGCAAGGCCGCTGCACTAACCCCGCGGCCCCCTCACCAGCCTCTCGACGGAGGATGTTCCAGACCTCTATAGACAGAGACACAGTTACACTCAGCTGAAAGGTGAAAAAAAGATGCAGAAATGTTGGCCTAGAAAGTATTTTTTCTTTATAATATAATCAGCCCAAAGGACTAGCTTCCCGTAATTTTGGGCGAAGGCCCCCAGTTCTTCCTATGCATCTATGATGAAACTTTACCAAACTTTGATTTAAGGG